>NW_014543262.1:447063-458456 GCF_000741045.1 Vigna radiata var. radiata | reverse complement strand
CAAAATGATATATATATATATATATATATATATAAATTATTTTTTAAATAATATTATTTTAAAAAATAAAATTAAAATATATTTTTCTAAATTTAATTTTATTATATGACTAAATAATTAGAAATCATAAACAAATACTATTAAAAATGAAAAAAAAAGTATAAAATAATTAATATTTAAATATAAGTTATTATTCAATAATTAAATAAATGACTAAGTAATTAGAAATTATATAAGGATAAAATAAAGAAAGAAACTTTAAATATAAGTAATATTTTAGTAAAAAATATGTTTAAAATACATTAGAAAAGAAACTTTTGATGATGATTAAAATGTGTATAAGAAAACAAATTATTTATTATGAAAATAAAAAGCCTATAGATCATCACCTTTAGAAACAATAAAAAACTTTCGGACTCTAATGATCCCGTGAAACATAAAAATCTTAAACACAAACAATAAAAGTTTTGCCAAGAATTGAAAGAGCACCAAGTACTCTTCCAAAACATTTGGACTTTGAATGGCCTTTTACAAATTAAAAAGGAAACTAAAAGAAACCTAGCATATCAGATTATTACAAACCAAATTCATCAAACAACTACAAACAATGAAGACTCCACTGTCACGGATTGATTCACGTGCCCACGGTTTGGTTCATCCTACAGGAATCCCATGCTTAACTTGTTGCTTCTGGAATCAATTCTCCTGATTTCTCCTGATCAATTATAAGATTGAGTCATTTTTAAAAAAAAAAACTGAATGAGATATTGGCAGTGAAAGTGTTAAAGCAATCCAGAAATGCTTACAAACCAATCAGAACAGTATTTGCAAATTCATAACTCATCTACCAAGTTCCAAATCCAATAGGTCTTAGCAAATTCAATTCAGCATACATATTCAAACAAGAAATGGCTTTTCAGGCAATAATAATTGGATGCACTAAACTGGTGACAATGATCTATTATATTAAAAATCAATTGGTCATGCTAATCAAATCAATGGACAAAGAATCATGTGATGTAATGGAGAACAGATCAACTCAATTTAACCACTCAATCTAAACAGAATGGAAATCTGCACAAATTAAACTTAGCTGTTTAAGTTCTTAAGTCATCACAGTGAAGTTCTCTCATACTCCACTCTGCACAATCTCCTGCTGCAGCTATGTGTAATTTACCCTTTTGGAACAGCTTTTATCCCTGTAGAGGTCAACCAAACAAAACTGTACAACTTTAACTGGTTAGCACATATCTGATTCAAAACTGGACTTATTTCAGCTCTTGAAACTACAACACACTCTCAACAACAAATTTGGCTTTTAGATGCAGCCACACTAAGCTCACAAAATCAGGTTTCTCTCTAGCAGCTTAACACACTCAAATGGTAGGTTTAAAGAGAAATTTTCAGTCTAGGTCCGAGAATCCCAGTTTCTCCAATCACTCCACGCCAAGGATCACATCTACTCTTCTTAGTTCGAACAAATAGAACCTTTCAGCAATTTCAATCTCCCCTACTTCTTTCTTCACTCACTCACAGCAGCCCCTAGTCTTCTTCTGACCGTCTCCTAGACTTACTAGATACGATGGGGTATCCACCACGACCAATCCCATTTCCTCCACCAATCCTTGACTAATGAAATTGTGGCTAGCGTCACTGTTGATGAGGATCAGCACCTCTCTTTACAATAGAGGTAGGAAAGAGTTTGGAACCTACCAAGAACCCTAACAGTGGGTAGAAACAGTAATGGAAGAATGAGATTTTCTATTATTTATGGTAAAAGAACTCTCTTTACAAAGAATGGTTTGGGTGTATAACCTCCTGGTTGGGAGCATAACCTCCCTCTTCTGGCCAAAATCCAGATTTACAAAGAATTCACTCAATAATCCTCCTGTACAGAACTCACTCCCTATTTATAAAGTTTCTTTTCCCCTTCCCACTAACTAACTAAATAATTGTCAAATAACTCTTCCCTCCTAGCTGCCCTTCTCATTTAAACCCATTATAACCAATCACCCTATATCCTATCACAAGGTAGAACTAACCTACGCACTAAAATAACCTACACTAAACCAGAACAGACTCATTTAAAAGAAAGAAAGAGAGCCTAAGAAAATCCTAACAGATATACCAAAGCTATATACAATTTACAAAGACTGAAACAAAACAGTATGCAACTTAAACAAAACCTACCAAACTCACAGATTAAATTTTATGGTACATGAAAGGAAATAGCAAAAAGAGAACCTAAAAGATTAATAAAATGAAAACAGTAATAAATAATGGAAAAAGACTTACAAACTTCCTATCAGAACTCAGAAAGTAAAACCTTAAACCAAAACCTAATATGAAAAACTAAAAACGATCTAGAAATGAACAGTTACTAAGAAAATTCAGCACTTCAAACCTGGAGAGTCGTAATGGTGTTGACACAGTAGCAGAATCCGGATGATCTTCAGTGTTCTGAATTTCAGTTTTCTGTGAAGCTTTTTCTGCCATACCCTTGTCAGTAGCTTCCGTTTCTTCTTGCTCTGTTTCTATGCTTACAGGAGCAGAACCTGAACAAAAAATAAGGAATTGTGTCAATTCATAACAAGCCAATTAACTACAGGAATATTATTTACCACTCAAGAAACAATTGAAATGCTGAAGACATTTATAACTGATTAAATTGATAGTCAACTAGTTGATCCTGACTGAAAACTTAACACCTTTTCTGCCGAAAGCATTCTTGCATCCTTCACATCTACAGCCAATGGAGCAACCGACACCACCCTTCAAATCAAAAAAACCATTTGTAATTCATATTATAACCGAAATTGAAAGCATACAAAATGGGATGATGATGGACAAGGGTGCAAACCTGATAACATTCACAATATTTCTTTAGGCAGATGGATTTTTTGCAGTTGCGTCCTCTTTTGTGTCGTGCTGAGGCCGGAGTTTTATTTGGATCATCCTGCAAGAAGATAATAATTAACACCCAATAAAAGGTGGTTTAAATTGCACACGTGAAAAACCAAGTTTATTTTCTAACCCCGATTTCAAGAACAGAATCAGAACTTCTGATGACTTTAGGAGCAAATGCAAGAGGGTTTTGAGATTCAATCTGCTTGCGAGTTTGAAAAACAGTGTCTTCATGGCAATCCTGACAGGAGCAGGGTTCTATGCAGTAGACACCAGCAGCAAAGCACTCGCTGTAACTGATACAAAAAGAAAAGGTAAATAAGGTCAATTTCAAATTTTGACTACTTTGAGGTCATTTTCTTTTCCTTTCTTGGTTCTCAAGCTTTTCATGCAATGAGAGCTTCATAAAGTTAGGACATTAACCAGTGTACCATATTCCAATTCTGCAACCCAAGAATGAAGATAAATAACATTCTTTTCAAACTTACAGCTTCAAACACTTTGACTTCTTGCAGTTGCAGCGTTTACAACTTTGCTCGACGAACCCCCCTACAAAAACACATTCAACCCTTAAAGATGCGCATGCTTTTATTAAACACAATAAATAACGAATTTGTAACACTACAAATCCAAATGGGCCTTACCAAAATTAAAATTAAAGTTATAAATCATTGTAAAGATAAAACAATTCATATTATAAAAAAGTAAGATCAGTTTCATTCATTTCTTTAAACCATGCATAAAAACTAATGTACTAGTACCAGAAGGCACCTCGCCGTCCAAAGGTACAATTGAGGGTTATTGTACACCGCGTAATTCTGACATATGTAAAGAGGCAGTTTCCAATTTCAAGACCTTTAATCAACTGAGGTACAGATTTATCACTGCACCATGCTCTTGAAATCATCAAAGAAGTATATTTCTATATTGTATACATGTTTCCATATTGGCCTGGTTGGAGGAAATTTCTCCATAAGCTCTTCTATGAGAGAAAGAAAACGAAGAAAGAAAAATAAAATCAGCTTTTCTATAAAATGAAATAAGGTTATGCATGAATCATAAAACAGATTTAAGAGAACTGAAGAGCTTTTGGAAAAGTTAATTTCAACTCTTGGAAGAACTGAAGCAAATTAAAGAAATGTTGTTTTGTGACTCAACCCCATAAAAACAATAGAGCAAAGATTGAATCTTTAAACGTGAAAGGGGTGAGGGTCATGGTCACCTTTTCCAAATCAGAAGCTTCGAATGTCATAATTCATATTAGCATATTTTTTATCAGTTATTGTGATATATATATATATATATATATATATATATATATATATATATAATTGATCTAGCGGGAAAATGTTGTTTATAATTCAAATTATAATGTTTTCGATCAACCTAATAAAAATGTTTACAATTCAAGAAAACGGCCAAAATGATGAAAACAGGCAGGATAAAACTCACCCGTTTGAAACTCAAGAACATAGAGCAATTCTCATCAAAATAAGAACAATAGTAATGGCACTTACTTTCAAGATTAAGACAGCAGCAAATCGACGATACTCCACTCTATTCCCTCGAAGCCAATCCAGGGCAATTTTAACCTGAAAAGGAATGGCAAAGGAAAAATAAAAATCAGCAGAGTGAAGTGAAGTTAGAGAGAAAAAGAAAAAGGATGCAGTGCAAGAACCTGTCGTTCGACTTCATGGGAGGTCATGGCCCGCCAGCCCTAGCAAGATGACCAAGAACCCTACTAGCAAGAACCAAGAGTTCGGGATCACTCTTGATATAGAAGAAAGGGATCCATCCATATGATACCAATTGAATTGATGTAGAAAGAATGAAAGAAAGAAAGAATGACACTGTGTGATTACCTTGGAAGTGACCCGAGTGCACAACTATGAAATGAAAAACAATCTTAAGAAAATAATTTAATTAAGACTATTCACATTATTTTTAACCTGATTATGAATTTAATTATGATATTTCTTTTCGGCCTTATCACAGTTAATTTTAACCATTTATTCTTGCAGACACTTTTTAATTAAAATAGTTTGAGTTTTGGTTTATTTTAAAAAGAAAAATATATCTTTATAATCTCTTCAATCAACTACATACAGATATATACACTGAACTCTCCTATAAAATGATATTTGAAAAAAAAAATGCTATCTTAAAAATTCATCATAATAACAAAATGATATATATATATATATATATATGAATCCGCGTAATAAAATACATCCGTGAATATATTTACAAGTGTTTTATTTTAATTCTTAAATGGTCCAAATTAGTATAACATCTTAAATTGTTAGTTATATATTTTTAAATTTTTTATAAAGTTATCCATTTACATTTATGCTTTCGTAAACACAACTCAATTTCACCTTCATTTCTTAATAAACCATCCACATTATTTTACCTAAAATTCTTTGTATTTTACATACTTTTGTTTTTGCATATTTAATTGTATACTCTAATTTGATTTTTTTTTTCAACAGAAATTATGTTTTAAAACAAAATACTCAATTAAAGAAGTGGACACTGACAAAAATAAATAAATAAATCAGGTGGTTTACAAAAAACATATATATACATATATATGCTCATTTTACTAAACAATCTAAAAATCAATATGAAAAAAATAAAATAAATTTGTAACAATAATTTATAAAACAACAATTAAGGCATGCTTTGAAGAAATAATTAAATTGCTTGAAATGTCGTGGATATCTGTACAATAAGATCAGAGATGAAATTTTTCATTCCGTCTCGCTGCTTAGCAGACAATGGTTAAGAATAACAGCAGCCAACAAAGAACAATTTTGGAACAGTGTGTCATAATATGCCAAACTTGGTCAGAAACTACACCAGCAAGTAGGGTTGGGTCAGAGTTCAGAGCAGACTTAACATAGATCAACTTTTCAAGTGTTTTTGCATGCTTTAGAATGCTGCCTCCATTTGAAGGTCCCTGAAAGAATCTAGATTTCAGTCATTCTATATTTCTTTTTCCTTCTCCACTTAAAGAATGCTTTGTTGGTCGAATCCAACGCATGAGAAACTACAACAAAAGTAGGGTTTTTGTCAGGATGAAGATATAAGGTAACTGTCACTCGGTTCAAAAACACTTTCTTCTTTATCCATTTAACAACACTAAAACAGAACTCTAATAGATATTAGATATCATGCATGTCACTGTGATCTTGCTTGTAAGATGAGTCCTTCATAAACGTATGCATGGTATGTGAAAGAAGAAAGAAGGAACAAAAGAAAGATAAAACTCTCAAGCGGTAATATTATTTGTTCAGCCAGATAAACTTCTAATACTTTCTTTACTATTAACATTCTTTTTATATTTTTATAAATTTTTAAATCATGACATTAATATTTGAACAAATTGTAGTTAAAAGAAGAGATGTTTTGTCATCATATTTTCAATAATGGTTAATTGTTGACAAATTCAACAAATATATTTTATTTTTTAAAATTTCTCTTTATTTTTATAATATATAGGCCTTTAAATTTTTGGTTTGTCATTACCATTATGTGATTATTGATGGCCACCATTGTCGGAATTGATATAGCATTTTTTTTAATAAACAGGTTGCAATTAGGTAATATGTTGCTTCATATTAACATTTAACTTGATTATTTCATCTTATAAAAAATGAATTTATCCCTTTTATATCATTTTGACAAAACTTGCAAGAAAACTTTTCCAAGTGTCATATCATATAGAGAGAGAGAGAGGGGGCAATGTCTCCACCAACTTCTTCTCTAACTTTAAGCTTGAAAAGTGGGCCACGAGGAGACAAAAATAAGCAACCATATCCAAGATTAAATTGCTCTTAATAGTAAGTGGTTTGTGACACTAATTTATGTTCTGTCTTTTAGGATTCCAAAATTATTATTTCCAAAATAATGCCACACAATGTCACCCATGACATATGATTCCAAAATTATCTTCACTGACAAAAACAAAAGCCTTAATGTGTTTGTCTATCTGAATTTTTTATCATATTATTTTATTGAGTTTGAATTTAATTATTTTACATATTAATGTGTATGATAATTGTATATTTTTATACAAATTTATTTGAATAATTTATTTATTTTTGTGTTGGTTTGTTTAGATTTGAGATATTATTTAAGAGATTTAAATTTAGGATGAAAAAAATTTGAAATCAATATGAAGGGTGGGAATGGATGTTTTAACTAAAAGGCCATGAGGTAAAAGAAAATAAATAAAATAGTTTTATATTGGCAAATAAAATGTAACAATGAAATTCTTTTATACATGGTTATAAATATATATTTATATCATAAATATATATTTATATTATAAATTAGAAGTTGAATACCGTTTTTCTATGTCCTATAATAAAATTTTCCTTATAAAACTAAATAATTAATTTTTATTTTAAAAATTCATTAAATAAAAATTTAGTTAAAGATTAAAATTGTATCATTGTATAAATTAAATGAGAAATCACGTTCAACAGAATTATTTATGTCTTTGCTTTTACACAAAATCTCCACAATTTCATTAACTATATTGAATCTGAATCTAGAGTTTCACCTATTAAATGATAAAGTGATTTTAAAAACATTAAGTTTACTAATTTACCATTTTTTTCCACTTTAACATTTTCTTATAAAATAAATAAACTTAATCATTAATTGTCTGATTAATAGAAAAATAAAAAAAATTAAATTAATTTTCTTAATGTGTGTATAAAACAGTGAAAGGAGCAACTGGTAGACATGATAATGTCTTGTAGTGTGTCTGTAATTGGAGTGTCTTTTCAGATGAGTAAGTGCTTCCATGCTTAGGCCCACATGCAACCCACAAGGTCAAGCAAGATGTTGGATTTGTTGCCTCATTATATAATAAATAATTTAATCCATTTTCATTAGCCTAAGTATATAAAATAAGTATTAGGCAAATATGTGGCCAATCGGGTGGATGTAAGGAAATGATATTAATTTTAATTACTGAATCTGAAAAAGGGATTATAAAGACATTTGTTTTGGATTAAGTGCACTAAAAAAGGATAAGGCCAAAATGATAGAAATTTTCTTTAATGAATTCACTAAAGTGAAAGAAATAAAATTCGACTAGTAAGAGTTATTAAAATATTGAAAAATCATCCATTTTAATAATTTTTCCTGTTCTTCTATTAAGTTTTGCTTTTAAATTTACCATTAGTCAAAATGATATACTTTATAAATATTAAAAAATTACATTAATATGTATTTTTTTTTAAGAAAAAGATACCAATTTCATTGAATTTCAATTAATTATATCCTTATTGTAATTTGATTGTTAAGATGTTCTCTGAAAATAATGTTTGACCGAGACGGAAAGATGCTCAATCACTCTTGTTTATTTCTCTACCTACCCATTAGTTTTTCTTCTCTTTTTCTAATGAATTCATAGTGCTTCTCCCAAAGGAATTTCGATAGAGACAATACAAATGCCATTCGGTTACTTTTGTTAAACACATGTTCCTAGTTCCTAGCTAAGTGCCACTTCTGTCGACACAAAACAAAAAAACAGAGAGAATAACTTGGTTCACTCAAAATTGGATTATCTAATATATATATATATAATACTTGAGTTATTTTTATTATGATAGTAGTATAGTAGTTTCTTATTAGTAAAGAAAAATTATAAATATTAGAGGAGACACTAATGTTGTTGTGTCAACTCATATATTAAATGCTACATAGTTTATTTACAAAGTTAGACATAGTGATAGTTACTTAATAAATTTCTTAATAAGTATTGTTATTATTATATCCAATACTTTCATATTATTCAAAAATTGAGATTAAAGATAATTTAAATATTTATTTCTTCTTTTACCATTTGATACCTTTTAAAGACAAGACTAGGTAAATTGTCAAGATTAACTCTTTATCATGATACAACAAGAATATAATGCTTTTTATGTAAAAGATCTTATATCAAACATTGGTACGTAGTCTTTCAAAGCAATAAATAAATTAATGTGTTTTTTAGGACAAAAAACAAATTAATGTTAATGAACAAAATATGATTAATTTTCATATTGTTGACACACGTACATGTAATTTAAGAAGACCATAATAAAGAAATATACATTTGATCAATCCATAAATGTATGTATGAATTTCATATTCCTATATATATTTACATGTTTTTGTTAAATAATATGTTATATGCTATTTTGTAAGTTTGTTATTAATCTTTTGTGTGTGTGTGTGCCTTTTTTTTATTTTAAAAGGTATATATGGCTGAGCATCAGAATTCATCAGGGACGAATGACCCACTACCATATCCACTAGAGGAGCCACGAGGTTGATATCACTCTTAATCAAACGAGCTAGTGGTGAGAGGAAATATGTCGTTATTAATGACACCACTGGTGTGGCTACCGGTTCAAATGCGAACGTCTTCAAAAGCTCTTCAGGAGTATTGGCACATGAATGATTATTCATCCTTACTTTATCTTTCAATGATGTGTTTGAAGTTAATTGGAACATGATATGGTATGACATATTGGTAAGTTAATTAATTTTATTTAATTTATAATTTGATTATATTGGTAATTTTCTAAATACTATTTATGTGCATTTTTTTTATTGCAAATAACATTTTATATTCCGAATGTGGCAACGCTTAGAAATAAAAGTCTATTTTCGACCACTGAGAAATTTCGTGGTTTTAAGACAAATTTGACATCTAAATATATTTTTGGAGAAAAAATGAGTGAAAATCCATGTGTCAAATACAAGGCAATTGATGAAAGACCTGAAGTTAATTTCTTGAGATTCATACATTCGAGGGATGAAAGGTTAATATACTTAAAATCATCCATTTCATCATTGATAATTGTGTACAGGTTAAACTAATTCATTAAATTAATTAATTTTATATAATATGAACCAATTTATTACAAGAAAATAGGACAAAAACACAGGGGATAAGAACTTAAAATAAAAACCCCACTTATTATTTTGTGGGAGTATAGAAAGCTTGAAGACATGACCATAAAGGAAAAGGCTGAAGCTAGGCACCCACCTCTTGAGGGTGATTGTCTATTATTTTTATGAAAGATCTGAAGTCAATTTCTTGAGATTCATACATTCGAGGGATGAAAGGTTAATATACTTAAAATCATCCATTTCATGATTGATAATTGTGTACAGGTTAAACTAATTCATTAAATTAATTTTATATAACATGAACCAATTTATTATGAGTTACAAGAAAATATGACAAAAGCACAAGGGATAAGAGCTTAAAATAAAAACCCACACTTATTATTTTGTGGGAGTATAAAAAGCTTGAAGAGATGATCATAAAGGAAAAGGCAGAAGCTAGGCACCCACCTCTTGAGGGTGATTGTCTACACCATCCTTCACCACCATCCTATCGTGAAAAGTGGAAGTTAACTCGTCTACGATCATCAACCTCCTACACTTCTTACATCGTAAGATAAATCTTAGAAAGAATTGTAAGATATGACTTTTCTTTTTAAATAATAATATTATTTTATATAGATTAGATGTTAAATTTTTATTGTTACATTATAAGACTCATTGGTTAAATAAAACTCCCAAGGTAATTTCAATCCAAAAGGTTGTCATGACATTCTTACTACAATATATACTTGAATGACCTAAGCACTTTGGACGTGTATGTGCTAAATCAAGAGTTGACAATGTTGAGTATGAAGAAAAGGATGATGCAAAAAATCACTAAGAAAATTAAAGCGCAACTATATGATGAAGTCACTAAGCAAGTGACTAAAAGTGTTATATGCCAATTCCAACAACAGATAGTTATGACATTTGTCTGTAAGCATCTCTTCCATTAGAACCTTTTGTGCGATAGGTAAAATTAACAATCATTTTGTGCTAAGTTATGAACTGAATGATTGTTTTTAATGTTAAGGTCACAAAAGAAGAAATTTTGGTACTAGATGCTTTACTTCTTGTGTCAATAAATAAGGTATATACTATGACACATACATTTCAATCATTTTTCGCTTGACCTAGAAATTTGATTGGTTATATTTCTGAACCCTCGAACAAAATCCCAAACCCATTATACACTTTTCAATTTTTAAATTTACATGTTATTTATGTATACTAATTTGGTTTATTGGTGCATCCATACTAGTGTCTAAATCAATGAAATGTAATATCTTATCATATATTTTTCTTATATTTGCATGCGTTCACCAATTAATTCTAAGCAAATAATTTAGCAAAACAATATTGTGCAAAAGTGACCTATAAAAACTTCATTCTTTTCCTCCACTCAAATCCTAAAACAAAAAAAAAAATCATGAATGCATCAAAGTAAGAAATAATGGGAAGTGAACCACAACTCAAAATTAAAACTCAACTGTTCATGATCCATCAAACCTTAATATAATGATACACACACACACACACATATATATATATATATATATATATATATATATATATATATATATATATAT
>NW_014543262.1:428117-447013 GCF_000741045.1 Vigna radiata var. radiata | reverse complement strand
TATATATATATATATATATATATATATATATATATATATATATATATATATATATATATATATATATATATATATATATATATATATGGCTATTTTGCATATCTCTATCTACCCTTTTCTTCTACGCGCAAAGCTTGTATATTCCTTCTTTGGTCTTTTATTTATCTTTTACACAAAAATAAAGTAGTTTCCGTAATTCAAGTTGATAATGAAAGTTCAAAATGATCTTACTTTTAACTGGTGTCAAAAAAGAGACAGAATTAGTTTTGAGAATTGTAATAATGAAAGACTAAAATATTCTAATTTATTCATGTGTCAGCAAAAGAGGCTGAGTCACTTTGGTAAGTTATTTAACCTAAAAGTTGTATAGATAAATACAAAACATATTTAAAAAGAATTCACAGAAAAATTTGCGTAAACAACCTAATTAAACATTTACCAACCAACAGTACTGTAAAAGCACTTTGTTCCGTACGGATTTTAATGTTGCAGCCAATCTTGCATCTTCCTTCGGAAACTCAATCTTCATTGAAAATATTTCACAACTTCACTTCATGTTCTGATGACCACTTTCACTGATTGCATGCATAAGGTACGGTTGAATAAGGCTGTGTTGTCCACTTTTCATTTTCTCAAAAACAAATTTTCATTTGCAAATTATAATAAACGAATATTCTTCCAAAAAATACAAAGGAGATCATTTTACAAACTAAAGAAGAATACATATAGAAAGTTATCAAATAATTGTTTGTATAGAGAAGGTTCAAATTTTCGAAAAAAAATGTCTTGATTCCTTTTTGAAATCTTATATTCTCAGCTTTTAGCCAAGGAAAAAAGAACAGAGTAGAAAATGATAGATTGCAGTATATAAAATTATATCCTAAGTTTACTTGATTTGTTGAAAGTATATGTGTCGATTATTCAACAAAGTACTTATTTTCAATAGCTCCACCAACTATACAATAATATAAAAAAAAAAAATTATGGGCCATCTGTCAAACTTAGAAGGTGAACAGCTCAAAGTTTGTACGAAATGGCAATTAAAAGGAGAATAGGCTAAGTAGAAGATTGTGGATAAAACCATGACCTGAATTTGGTCATAGATGTCTAATTAGGTGGTGTTCATCCTTCTTACGTTGTTAGTATAATTTTGTTCACATAAATTATAATGTGAGATGCAATTCTATTTTGGGAAATTTCTTATGGCAGATAAATTACTAGAAATAAAATAAGTAATGTATTGTTAAAACTTGTTAGGCATGTTTAATTTGTGGTGATTATTTGAGTTTTGTGAAGTTTAAGAAGTGGTTAATAGGTAGTGGTGGTGGTGATGGAAATGCCAAGTGTCAGAAGAGAAAGTGACTTTTGTTTGTCCTTTTCAATTAGTGCCAATTCATACCTTGGGAACTTCAAACACACGAGAAAGTACTTTTTAATGTGAGTGGGAATCAATCAGATAGATAGGAAGCTCAAACAGCTCCATTACACTTCACCTAAAATATCAAATATATCAGTGATAAACTACTTTTTAATTTTAATTTATTTTCACGTTTCAAATTCTTCAAATTTATAGGTTCTCATAACAAACCTAACTAGGAAATTTAGGTATAACGTAGTTTCACACTTTTAATAAAAAATTGTTTTTATCTAATGTCTTACGAATAATTGTTATTTTTTTTTTTATCTTGAACAAAACATGTTTTATTTGTTCGTTTTGTCAAATAAAAAAAATGGAATGTTTTCTTTTTCTGGAGAAATTGGTGGAGCCCGCTGATTTAGAAGCGTACATCTAGATGAAAACTTTTACCAGTGGTCTGCCACTGCAACTCTGAAGATGGAAATAATATACATTTTGATAAATATTTTTACACTTAATGTAAAATTTATATATCACCATTTAACAAAATATGGAATGAACTTAGAGAAGAATAAGGATGTTAATAGCATGCAAAAAAGCTAAACAAATTCTTCATTCTTCTTTATTTTTTCTCCGATCTTTCTCTGTCCTCACCTAAAACAAAATCAAAATTTCTCTACGTTTTTTTACATTAATTTCGTGGTCTACAAGCTAGTAATTTATTAAAAATGTAAACATTAATGAAATGGAGTCAAAGTCCTCTTAATTTAACACATACTTATATAAAAGTCTACTTAAAATGTTAATACTTTAAATGTCATCGATCATGCACACATGACACTTATTATTGTAATGAAATGTCATCAATCATCAATAATATTCACATCACATATATCAAAGCTTATTAAAAATATTGATAATATTTCAATGGAATCAAATATCATCAATTAGATATACTTTATTGATATCGAAACTTATTACAAATATTAATGGTAACTCAGTAGAATTAGAATTAAGTGTTTCTCTTTACACTTATTCTAGTAAACCATACATAAATATCTTCTTTCCTAATGTGTATACTATTTAATATCAAACCACGTAAAAAAAAAAAATTAAACATTACAATACCATTTGACACTATAAAGTTATTTATAGCTATCTATTACAGTGTCAGTCCAATAAAACATAAGACAAGTGACACTAGTATAAGAAAAAGATTCGACACCGATTATTTTTAAGGTTTTATTTCAATCCCACAATTTAAAGCTTATGATAAGGTTAATGAACAAACATTTGAAAAATCTCTTCAAGGCTCATAATGCTCCATAAAGCTTAGAACTTAAATAAAATAAAAATCATGACTTTATAGAATAACATAAGCAATTAAATGTTTCACAATTTTATTTTAATTTTGTAAGTTCGTTAAGCGAGAAAGGTAGTTTGTTGGATGGACATTTCGTTTCTCTTTTTAAAATTTTAAGTTATATTTGGGTATGATGTCCTTAAGTTTTCTTTCAAGATTTCTTAAGTTTCTTAAACATTATGTCTATATATAGGGGTACCAAATATATATGTAGACACCTTGGATGAGCATTATATGAAAATTAACTTTTCACTGAGAGAATTATCTTTGTTTTTGGATTATAACTCTGATTCTTATTAACGATGGATTTCTTTGTGGTGAATTTTCCTTAGCATATCAATCTATTAGATTGTGGTATCTTCAACTCCGATTCTTATCAAAGATGACAACTTTGTGTAAAATCTTCATTGACTTATCAATCGCTACTAGATATTAGAATTCCATCTTTGTCTTATTGTGTTTTTCTCTAATATATTTTTGTTTGTCTCTTGAGGATTCAAATTCAGAAGTGATATTAATATTTAATGAATATGATTGTATCATTTGGCATCAGAGCATATCATATAGTATTCATATTGTGACATCTGGTATTAGAACTTGGTTTCAGGTTTGATTTCCTCTTCTATCTTATTTTTTGTCATATGAGGAAAACATAAAAAAAGTTGAATGTTTGTGTTTTGTGTTTTGTTTTGAAATTCAATTTGTTCATTATACTTAGAATTTTATAAGGAGTGAAACCCCTAAGGTTTTATCCAACTCTATTGAGTTTTTAATTTTTCATGTTCTTTGTTTAAATTGTGTATTTCTACATTTTTTCATGAAAATTATTTGGTTTTGGGTTTTTTCGTTAATTATAGCCTCAATTAAGTGTTTACTTTGATTTTGAATGAGTTTTAGTATTTGAAGGGTAATCTATTTAATTTTGTTTGTTTGTGGTTGAACTTTAAAATTGAAAAAGAAACAAAAGAATAGGTATGGATCCAAGAGAAACAAATATATATTGAAAGAAAAGAAAAAGAAAAGGTATGGATCCAAGAGCAAAAAATAAAAATAAAAATTTAAGAGTTCAACATAAATTTTTGCTGCAATTTTTATTTGTGGTTTATTGATCTTTTGAATTGCAATCAATCATTTTCTTAGAGTCTTCACATTGACTCCTTTAACTCTTTTTTATAGGCCTATTATTTTCTATTTTATTTTTTTGGGACTTTTAAAATTCCTTAAAGTTTTGTTTAGAGTTTTGTATTTTCTTTCACCTCTTGAATTAAGATTTAGATCTCGCAACATTATACTAGAAATAAATCGAAAACTCTAGTTGGTTATAGATTCTTGATATTAATACACATTTAAGCAATTATTGAGAAATCATACTAAAGTTTGACGAGAACAATGAATGATTTGCATAAGTACATAGACAAGAACAATAGTTGTGGAGTGAAAAATAATGAGGTGAAATCCTCTCATATCCTCTACTCCACTCAATCTATATAATATATACTAATATCAATATTTTCCAATTGCAAAAAAAAAATAAAAATAAACTACCAATATGCTTGTTAAATCCCTATGCATATGATAAACCACATTCATCTTACTACAAATAACTTGCTGCACTTGCCAATATGTCACATAACTGGATAAATCTTTTAAAACTTTATACTGTGTGATGTTGGAGATTTTCGGGCTTAAGCCTAATGAACATAAAATTCATAGTCCAAATTACCTCTATGAATTTTTAGTTGGATTATTTGGTAGTTTTAACAATTGCAAAAAAAAAATTCATTTTTTGTTTTTCTCTCAAATAGATATCAAACACGACGTAAGTTTAATATATATATATATATATATATATATATATATATATATATATATTAGAAGTAGTAACAACCAATTAAAAGTGCAACAACCAATGAAAATGCAACATAAAAACCCAAAAATGAAACTAGCTCTGAAGGTGAGGAAGAAAACAGGTGTTGTTGTGAGGGTCAGGAGAAAAACACACACAATAGTGGTTCAAAAATCGTCGCCGCAGTTGTCCTAGAACATGCACAAGAATTGCACCAAAAGTCAATGAAAAGGAATTTTAATCAATGCAAATGAAAGATAATGGTCCCAAACGGAATATAATTGGTGTAAAATGATTTTAAACAATGCAAAGTGGAAGAAAACTTACCTGAACGTTAATGACGAACAAGAGAAAGTCGAGGAAGAAGTTGAACGCAGCAAGAGAGAAAACGCCTAACTGGTGCTCACGTTCTGGAATGGGTAAAAATGCAGAGTATTTGACGTCGACCCCCTTTCCTAGTCGACATCTAAGTGCTCTAAAACGTCGGCCCCCTTTTAGCCGATGTCTAAGTGGTAAAAAAAATTAATATTGATGCCCAAAATGAGATAATTTCAAACATTTTTTACTTTTGTGGGGAGGGAGGTTGATGCCTAAGTGACAAAAAAAAGTTAATATTGGCGTCCAAATGAGATATTTTCGGACATGTTTGATGTCTGTGATGGGGAAAGCCAACGTCTAATTGCAAGTAGACATCGGAAGGCCTGTAGTCGAGGTCTAAAGACAATAAAATAGTGACTTTTCAATCCTATATGCAGACAATTTGACGTATATACTTTATTTGACATCGGGACACATTTAACTGATTTCTATAATATCATTTTATTTACAAAACTGTCATCGGTCTTTTTTTTATATTGAATTTCTTTTCGTTAGATGTTAAACACTTAACGTTAATATTTGAACTATGACTTATTTTATATTGATTTATTTGTCGTGATAAGAAAATAAATATATTAAAAAAAAGTGATTTATTTGTCGTGATAAGAAAATAAATATATTAAAAAAAAGAAACCGAAAAGATAAAACTAGTATAAAAAAGTTCCATGAAACAAAAGTAACTAAATTTATGCATAAATTTAAGTTACTTTTTTATTTACATAAATTATATTTTTTAATTTAATTTAATTTACAAAAGGATATTCTTTAGAAAAAATTTATTTACATAAACTTAACAAGATTAGTAGTAAATAAAAGTTATTACTTTTTTAGGACAGAAAGGATCAGTTACGGCCACAAATGTGGTTAAAAGGATAAATTTATCCATAGTAATGAAATCTAACTCATGAACAACAAGTTTGTCCCTAAGCATGTTTGATGAAGTTAAAAGCGAAAGTGTGGTACAATAATTGAGCAAAACCACATATTTCGGTATATAAGAAATCGAATTACGAGCAGTGAAACCAATTAATGATAAGCAATAAAGCAAAAGAGAAACAAAATTCAACCACAAAGAACTATATTTCAATTGTAACAGTTTCATGATATTTCAAAAGAAACTGTTACAATTAAATGTAACAGTTTCTTCGTTTAGAAAAAAGTTTGCTTTGTTTTCCCAACATAATTTAATCAGATTAAATAATACTTTTCGTCCCTAGTTTTATTACAAAATATTAAATTGATCTCTGTTTTTTTTATACGTTATAGTTTAGTTTTTATTTCAAAATTTTGATAGAATAAGATCTTTTCCATTAATACTATACTAATATTATTAAAAAAAAATGTCATGGGACGTGATTTTTTTAATTTTTATAATATTTTTTAAATTTTTATTTTTATTTTTTATTTTTTTAAAAAAATAAAAATTTGTTACATGTGATACTGACATTATGTCACCTGGTAATAATAGTACAGTGTCACCTATATCTGTCATGTCAAATATCATTATTTTAGTCTCAATTGAATTTTTGCATTTTTATTTTGAATCAATTCAGTTTTAATTCTTTTCTAAAAAATTAAACTATTTTACTTTGAAACCAAATTTAATTTTATAAATAAATATTATAAAAATATTTTATTAAAAAAGTTTAACAAAATTAAGTTTCTTTACATCTATATTAAATTTTATTTAAAATTATTTTATAATTATTAATAGAAAGTAATTTTAATAAAAAAAAGTTCAAAATTAATTTCAACTAATACCATAAACTAGCTCATACATTACATTTCCTAAAATAAATTAAATTTATCAACTTTTTCAATTTTTTAAAATAATTATATATTTTAAAATGACTAAATTTAATAATTTTTATATAAATGTTTGAGTTTGTTTTAAAAATAGTAATTTTACAAATTCAATTGTAAAATTGTAAAATTGTAAAATAACTTTAAGCAATTTCGTAAAAGTTTGAAAAAAATGAATTTGAAATTTGAAAAAAAAAATCAATGTAAATATAAACTTAATCTTACTAAAAATAATTAATAAAAATATCAATTTTAATAGAAATATTTGTATAAGATTTATGTAAAATTAAAAATTTAAAGAATGACAAAATTGTTTCATTTAAAAAAAATAAATTGAATTGACACAAAAAAAATATAGAAATCAAATCAAAATTAAGACAATAAACTTGACATGATAATGACATATGAGAGTACATCACATTAGTATATGTAACACGATATTAACTTCACACATAATAAAAATTTTACTTAAAAAAAAAATAAAAGATAATCATGAACTTAAACATAAGACTTCGTAATGTTAGTTCAATATTAATGGGAAAAACTTAATTACATCAAATTTATCAAAATACAGGCTAAATAAAAAAATGACTAATTTAATGTTTTTCTAAGAAAATAGGACAAATAACATTACTTAACATTTTAATTACGTCATTATTTAACTCGTATGATAGTTTTTGTCTTTTGTATTTATAGAAAAAAAATAGAGCTTCCTTTTGAACGCGTTCATGACATAACATCTCAGTTTTTTTAGCTTTAATTTCCGAATTATTAGTGTGGTTTTGTTTACGTATTCATTCTTTTGTAGCATTTTTGTGGTTCTCAATTTTCAGGACCCTACATTTTTTAAATATCTATTGCTAATTTCCTTCAATAGATAAATAGATAAATAGGAACTAAAAAATATTATATTTAAATACAGGACCCTACAGTGATATAGCCGAGTGCTGGGAATCCTAATCCATGTTTGGTCGGGCATTATAAATAATTCAAACGTGCCTCTTTCTATACCATAATAATTCAAATGTACTTTTTATATTTCTCAACATCTGTAAAATAATTTTATTTTAACATCTAAACTTAATTTAATTAGTTTTATATTTGCTATAAATGTTTTACGGTTTTGCTAACGTGCGTTTCTTTTACCCATTAACGTATGTTTGAAAAATACTTTAAAAATTGAAAAGTGAAAGTATTTAATAACTCAAAATTTATTTTAACGTAAATTTTTGTTTAATTACATACTTTAACGTAAATTATTTTGATTGTAGGGAAACATTGATAAATACGATGCAAAACTTCATTTTTTCTTTATGCTTTCTCTCTTCACGGTCAAACAGAAAGAAAATGAAAATCGTGAGACATTAATTTTTCCGCAATATCAAATAAAATATTTAAAAAATTGTCCATTCTTTAAAAAAATGGTGTGATCGTTTAAGTAACAACTTATAAATTAAAGAACGTCAATAAGCAATAGAGATAAAAACAAAAATAAAAAGTTTACAAAAGTCAATATTAATTAATACAAAAGAAGTTTACAAAAACCAAAAAATTATTTAAGTAAGTAAAAAAGAAACACTCATCATGAGGAAGAGTGTTTAGGTTATTCAATGTATAAGTCATCATCAGTATTTCGCAAATTACAGTATTAAACAGAACGTATGTAATAAATGAATGTTATTAGTTTTATTAAATACAGAATAAAATTTTGCATAGAAGCGCATTTATTTAACGTGTGTAGTTATTAATACATAATAATATTATTGATGTAAGAGTGTAAAATGGAATAATGTTAAAATATTAGAAAGAAAGGAAAGATTTTGATGCATGCAGTGGATGAGGCGGCGTGACAGAAAACTTGGCGTAAAGAAATGCAGAGAATATTCGGCGAAACAAAAACGAAGGAAGATGGGTGAGAAAGAGAAAAGGGAAGGGTCAAAATTGACAGCTAGAAATTGTAATGTGTTGTTGTGTGTGTGTGTGTGGCATTAATTAACAGAGGCATGGATTTTGAGTTTAATTTGTGATACACGCAAATCGCAGAAATGTGAATAGGAACAGTAACAGGAAGAGGATTCATTGGTTACTGCTAAAAACAAAAGAACAAAGTAAAGAAAGTCAAGCCGACAAGCTAAAAAAATCCTCCAACTTTTGCACGTTCTCTCTCTCTCTTTCTCTTTCTTTCTCATGGTCATGGTCATAATCATATTCATACCATCCATTTTTTAAATGGTTTAGACCAAACCAAATTCTCCATTCTCCTATGGCCAATGACATTCATCAAGGGTCACTCTTCTCTTCCCTCCTCAATTCTATTCTATTCCATTCTGTTCTACTATCAAACCAAACCCACACAAGAAGAAAACAACACAAAAAGTTGTCATTTTGACTGGGACCAACTTTTTAGTAATTATGCTAATAAAGATTGAAAAAGTAAAAGGCATGGAAAAAAATGATTCAATTGTTATTTGATATTAAAATTCTTGTACACCTGCTACCATAAACACATGAAGGAGTTTAAAGACCAGCACTTTGAAATGGTGTATATGTATGTACTCTAACTTAGATATGACAAGAAAACTAACTGTCCAGAAACAATCGAGAGTTTTCTATAGACAATCATTATGGAAGCAAGTCAAAAGTAGAGGTGCCAAAGTTAGGGTCCCTCTCTTCTAAGCTAAGATTAACAAAAACTCTTATGTACCACCTTAACTCCTAAACTCCTAAGCTCCTCCTCCTATAGCGCGGGAAATAAACACTTTTAAGGTTTACTTCCTTCTCAATCTGAAAACTATGCAAAGACCAAATTCTCAATGGATGCTGTCATTCTCTACAGTCAAGGGGACCAATCTTCAATCCGCAGAACAAACAGCTTGGTGGACATGCTCTGCTAAATCTCCTGGTCCACCGTATACAATAATACCTCTCTACCTTCGAGTATTAGCCCGGTTCCTATTGTGAAAACCGGGCTTCGCATGTGGATTTCGGTAGTTAACATTCTTCGGGAGATCATTTATTTCCATAACTTGGATTGTTCTCTGTCTCTTGGCTGCATGTAAAAATTAAATGTCAGTTTCATCAATGAGGAATCTCCACAGAAAAACTTCTAATGTATGTGATTTATTGTCCCGAGCTCTAAGTTCTAAAAGTTGATCCACCAAATCCAAAACACTTATGGCAAGGAAATCAACTTCTGTGAATAGAAACTACTGGATATAGATTTTGGAAAAGGAATGACATACCATTTTCAGCTTGTTGATAACTCTCCTGAAGTCTCCTCTTGGTGGCTTCTAGCTTCACTTGGACAGCCGCATCATCTGAATGCATGGGTTTCTGATATAGAAAAACAAAAAACAAGGTCAGAGAGAACAGAAACATACAAGTTTGATTCACGGAGATATTTTTCTTACATCTAGATGACCAATGGGAGGCCTCCTTGTGATTGAATTGTTCTCTATTTTTTGCTGCATCTTTGGCTCCACATTGCTTTTTCTCTGCATATTATTAGATGGGAGGGGTCTGCCAGGGCCAGAATCAGAGCTTACTGGCTTATTTGGCCTCACTGGCACATCAGCAACATTTCTCTTTGCTTGTTCACTCTTATCCTCCCTGTTAGGGATGGCTGGCTTTCTGCCATTATTGTCACGGTTCTTGTGGGATGGACCACTTGGTCGAGGATCTGAAACAATATTTGCCAATCATAATCATTAATATAAGATCTGGGGCAGTAAAATACAGAACACAAAAGATAAGTTATAATAAATTCAACTTACTTCCATCATCATCCATGCCATCAAAGAACTTTACAGCATTGAGGAATGTGACAATCAACAGAGAAAAGTACAAGTCAGTCTCTGTATACAAAAAAAGTCACAACAAAAGAAAGGCGGATAAATCACAAGCAAATACCTGAGAAAGTTCCATGGAACCAGTTGGAGCAACAAAGAAGGCCCCTTCATCCATANGAGGCGATGGAAGTCCTTCTTCTTCTTCATCATCAACAACAGATGGATTGACTGAATCGGGTGTGCCTTCATCTGAAGCTACAAAACATAAATGAAGCCATTATCAAACATGAAATAATTTATAAGTATAGAAAAAGGCTGCAGGGTGATTCTGAGATTGTAAGGCAGATAAATATTTGTACCTGCAATAGCATTGGTAGCAGTGGCCTTCACCCAATCATCAACCATTCGTTTCCAGTCACTACATGTGCAGGTGGAAAAGTTTAGAATGGATGTTGTTCAGCACACAAGTGAACAAATTAAACAGCTTGCAAATCAACACAACTTGGCTAATTTAAGATGATGAGACGTGCTAGCAGAAATATGATTTGCATGGAACTTTAATCGACTATTCATCTATCCATCAAAGCTAAAAAATCATTCCCTGTGAGATGAACTAAGAAGCAAGATAAGAACTACATCTAAAATCGGATGACTCTAATAATGGAATATCAGTNAGAAGCACAGCAAAAATGGATTGTATTGACCTTCACTCTCTCTCTCACACACACAACAAGAATAACAAACCACTAATTGGAATCGAAAAAACCACCTAGAAGCCATTACACATTGATCCATGTAATAGAAGATCAAAAGACTAAACTAGCATATAAAATAAACCAGTTAATCAAATGATACAAAGAGGACAAACAAACATCAGCAAAAAAACTAATACGTACTCGATAAGAGTTTTTGCAAGTTGACGAATTTCCTTTGATCCTCGTTTTCGGAGANGATTGACAGCCTTTCCAATCTCAGTTGCCTGGCAAAGTTAATCCATAAGAGTTAGAGGAGTGGACTAGGGAGGAACAAAACAAATTGTCCAAATTTTCAATTGAATGAGTAACAAGGAGAGAATCAAATTCGAACCTTAAGACAATCCACTGTTAGCTCCATCAGCTGAAGCCTCCTTAGCGATTCAAATAAGACAGACTCAGACTGAAACAACAAGAAACAAAGAAGATTCAGCAAAACTAAAACCTTCAAAGAAAAACCAAAATGTCATTGGACAAAACCCACATTTGTTAGAAACAACAAAGCACCCCAGACAAAAATAAAATCAATCACAAAGAAGAAAAGAAAGTGAAGAATGAGAGGGGGTGAGAGTAAGACAAACCTCTTCTTCACGGTTAAGCAGAACATCTTTNATCCTCAAAATCTCCCCCATATACTGAGTCTCTTCATCCATCTCNTCAGTTAATGCCTCAGCCTCACCAAAACTGTAGTTGCTAACACCATTCACATCAATCTCTGCATCCTCATCTCCACCTTCATTGACCTTGCTCTCTTTGCTTGCTCCTGCCAACTCACCCTCATTTCTTTCTACCCCATTCTTACAGCCTTCATCATCACTCTCTTTACCAACTCCCCTCGCAGCCAACTCCACACGGTCACAACCCACACAGCGAGTCAACCTGGAACAGAACAGCCTCTCTGCAATCGCATCCCTCTTCACTCTAAACTCCTTGGGACAATCCGTAGCCGCCACGATTATAGCGTTTTCAATTATCTCAAAAATATCCGAATTCGCAGACACAAAGTACTCCCTCCACTCATCCACTGACCAAGACTTCATCCTCACAGATCCAAAACTTGAACACGAAATCGACAGTTCAAATTCCGCTTCTCATCAATGTGATCGTCACTCGGATACTGCCGCCTCGATCCCTGCGCACACCAATCACGAACAAGGGTCAAAAAGGTAATAAAAGATAATCGGTAATCAATGAATAAAGATTGTAAATTGAAAATTGAAAATTGAAAAGTCATTTCACTAAGTCTTATTTCTTAATTTTGGGGCGAGACCCAGTTTGGAAAAATTGGATTGGATTAATGTTTGGCAGAAGGGGGAGTGGATAGGCATGGTCTAACACAAACCAACAGGAACACGCATGCGGGCGTAAATGACAAGAAACAACGTTGTGTGTTGCCGTGGTTTGTGTTGTTGTTTAAGATTCCGGCACTTGAAAAGTCTCAGGGGTTAAATAAGAAGAGAAAGAGAAAGAAGGGGTCTTTCTCTCAAAATAAGAACAGCAAAGGAAAAATTGAAGCCACCCAGAAATCAATGAAAAGAAAGAGTGAAAGGAAACAAAACAAAAGAATCCGAGAAATGTTTGTGTCTACCTATGACAGCAGCAGTGTTGTTGTTGTTGCACCGAGGAAATAGAGATAGAGAGAGAGAATAAAAATACCGCGTGCTTAGGAAAGTGGTTGTGGAGAGGAAAAACCAGTTGTGTTGAGAGAGAAAGAAAGGATATAAAGGGTGTGCTGTGTATCGTTGTGGTCTTTTTGGGTGGGTTTTGACTTTGATCAGAAAGACACGATGGTTGAGTTATGGAGAGAAAGCTCTCGCTCTCGCTCTCTGCTCCCTCTTTTTCTCAATATAATTTTTTCATCTTTTGTCCCTTCTTTATTTCTTTATTGCAAAAGATAAAAGATTTAAATCAAAAATATATTATACTATTATTACGTCAACATTATTTTCTGGGATTCGATTATTCATCTAAACACAGAAAATGATCAAAAGATAAAAGATTACGATAAAAAAAATCTATATTATTATCATATCTACGACATTTACTTACAATTTTATTCTTTAATAAATAATTAGTTATAGATTAAAATGATTACATTATTAATTTTACTATTTAAGTTATCATTTTTTAAATTTAACTGTTTCTTTTTAATTTAACTATGTTTTTTAAATTAAATATTCTATTTATAGTAAAAATATTTACTTACAAAATAAACATAAATTATATATATTTATTTTTATGATTATACTTTTATTGTTATTATCTTTTATAATTATAATCTTATTATTTTTTATTATCATGAAAAATATAAATAGATAATTTGATTATTTTTTATTTTCATAAAAAAAATGGAGATAAAAAGATAAAAAAAATGAAGAAATTAAAAGTGGTAAGTAGGTAGTGAATGTAGCACGATATAGATAGGACCAAGGAAGCGGTTCTCAGCGAGCGAGTTTCGTGGGGCCCACCACTCAGATATCAGACTAATCCCTTTGTCTTTCACTTTCACTGTTCTTCCTCTGTCGATGTTAAAAAAAATCTTTCCCCTAACAATAAAGATTTATTATTAACCATTTTCACAACAAAATTAAATTCAACCATAAAATAATTCTCGAATAAATATTTTTAAAAGATTATATTTTTTTCTCTCTTTATTAATTCTTCTTATCAATTATCCTCACATTTAATATTTATTTAAACACTTTCCTTAATTAAGACATATCATCAAACCAAATCTCTTCTGTATTTAATTTTTTTTTAAAATCTGTGTGTTGAATCCATTTTTCACTTTCAACTTCTTTTAAATTTCCTGTTTTACTATAAAATATTAATAAAGTAATGATAGTTTCTGGTTAATGATACACAATTAATTAGTTAATATCCTGAAATTAAATAATTCAATGATTGTTTTGTCCAATTTTATCTTTCCAAAGATATTATTTATTAAAAGTAAATTATCTTATTAAAAACTTATAAGTCTTTCTCTTCTCAAACTAAACTCATAAATTGCATTGCAGTTTGTTAAGATTTATTCACACCTACTTTAATATTACATTCAGTGTACTAGTATTGCAAAAGTCAAATATTATCTTTAATATTTATTTATAATATAATTATCAAGATACTATATTATTATTTTGATATACATATAATTTTTAACATTTCATTTTTAGTTTTGATTGAGTAATTTTTTAATAAGTGATTTTGACTAAGTAGTCATCCATCTTCTTCCTCTTATTTTATTTTATTTTGCAAAAAGTTAGAAACATTTCATATATCTCTTTCTAGAATTTTCTTATTTTTACATAGTTTAACCATAACTAACTAAATATTTCATTTTGTCTATTCTGTTGTCAGTTTCTCTTTTAACTTCTGCGTAAGTTTATTGTCAAACATATCTATGATTACATAAATTTTTTATTAAAAAAAAGAAAATATACCAAACTAATATTAAAATTATAAGAAAAATAATTATTATGAAAACAATACATCATTTTCTTCATTAAAATATTCTGTATAAAGAAAAGGATAAATTCATGAGAATATTACAATATCTATCATTAATCAATCCTATACATTTAAAAAAATCTTTAACTTTTAGAAATTTTTACTTTAAATATTTAATATTATATTTTTTTATTTACTTTTACTAAATTTCTTTGTAATTTGAATCAACTCATTATTATTATTATATTAAATTTTTTTCACTCATAAATAATTATTTAGAAACTATTTTCAATTTCTTTATAAAACGAATCTTTTTAAATGTCACACATGATTGTCACTTAACTATCATTAATCTTTAAGTTTTAAATTATTATTAAAACTTATATCGTAAATAGTAAAAAAATTAATTTTTTATATAATTTATTTTTTTCTTTATTATCATTTTTTTTATGCATATATCCTTGAATTTACTTAAAAAGGATTAAGATTTATATGGGCAGACAGAGAACAATTGTCTGTCTTATACTGGTTAATATAGTTTTACTTTTTTTTTTTATAAAAGGCTAAACATTTATTTAATTTTCCCAATTAGGTCATTATTAAATAAACTATGTGAAACGTTTACTGTTTTAAAACTCTATCTTTTATTGGTTAAATTCTTATTTTTTTTTTTAAAATGCCCTTTAATTTTTAAATATCAATCACACTGTATTTATAAATATTAATTACTCTATCTCTCTCATATTAATTACTTAGTTTAGTGTTAAATACAAATTAAGTAAGAGAAAAAGAAGACAAAAAACAAAGTTAAGTTTGAAATGATTAATTAATACTTACACATCATGATTTATTTACGCCATTTTGTCATGTAATATGTATTTATGAAATAAAATAAATGTGAGTTAATTGTTAAACGATAATTGCATTTAATGTGTTTAAACTTTATTTATTAGTCATTTAAGTTATAGGGCTGAAAATAAAAATTTATGGGTGGGTGTAATAAAAACACTTTGGGCCTTGAGTGGTTGGACTAAAAACCAAAGAATAAAAGCAATAAAAAGAGTGGGAGTGAATTTAGAAGATTGTGAAGAAGTTTGACTTATTGAAGTGATTTAGATGTTGTGTGAGTGTTGTTAATTCATTATTCTCTTTCAAAATAAAAAATGGCTTAAAGTCTAAAGAAAATCAAATAAATAAAGATATAAATTTATCCTAAATTTTTATTTATTTTAGGTTATATTAAATTAATTTACTTGATTGTATCTAGTGAAAAATGACTTTCAGTTTATGTATATTAGAGAACAAGGAATTTTTAATAAGAATTGGGTTATTTGTAATGAAGATGGATTTGAAGAACCCAAACAATTTTAGAAATTGTACAATTATGAACTAGTGCAGATATTTATGTAATTATTATTGTTATAATATAATTATATTTCTTTTAAGAGTAGCATAACTAGAAATAAAATCTAGTAAGCTCCTATACTTATGTGGCTTATTATATTCATTGCTTTTATATTTGTATGGTAAAATGTAATGATAATTAAAAACAATTTAAGATTTAATTATATGTGAGGCAGGGGTGTAATTCTAGATGAATATTAATAATTAAGAAAAATGAAGTAGAAAAAGAAAATGATAAATATTGACTTTTTCTTTTGTTTGTGCAGAATGAGTTGTTTTCAATAATTTGGTTTGTTTAAGGGGTATTGTCATTTGTATATTCACTTGATCGACATATATTTTGTTTAAACGAGCTATATATGATTCAAGAGTGAGATTATGTTAAAAATCATAAAAACAAAAACAATATAAAAAGAGATGATTGAATTCTGTTTCGAAAATTCATAGTTTTTATTTATATTATTTGAAGAAATTATGTCAGATGATTCGTATATAAAAATTAAACAATCTAACGTATTTTTGTGAGTTATAATATTTTGTATTCTTTTAGTTTCATAAATATAATTAACGTTCAAAATAATTAAAGAAAGAATAGCTACTAAATTTTTTGTTATGCTGGTAAATTTGTACAAACTATATTTAATTATTATCAATCAATCAAATTTTATTAAACAAATTATTATTGTAAAGTATAATAAATAATTCTTTCGATCCCAAACTACTTGTAACTAATCATATTTAAGTATTATTTTTATAAGTCACTTATAACTCAATTAAGTATTCTTTCAATAAGTCATTTCTGACTTAATTAAGTATTCTGTCCAGAAATCACTCCTAACTCAATTAAGTATTCTTTCACCAAATCATTATCGACTCATCCAAGTATTCTTCCAAGAAGTCATTCTTGGTTCAAGGTGAGCATTCTTTAAACAAGAAGTCACCCCTAACTTAAGATAAATATATTAGGAAGTGAGTTAAAGCCTAACTTCACAAAACTCACTTGTGAAGTAAAGATTATCCTCAATTGTATATTACAAATTGGTCTTATGTTTAGTTAATGTAGACTCTTCAACACATTGCCCTTATGTCAAGACATAGATATCTCACGCGTGAGACTGAATATTTATGGATGGTCTAATAGTAGTTTGATAGTGGGTGATATATATGATAGACCCAATAAACATTGTTAGGATAAACTATCATAACATATTAGGAAGTTAATTTCAGTTTAACTCATTCTCACACAATCGACTTGTAAGGTGAAGATTACTCCACTAATATACTATAAATTGGTTTTATCTCTATTCAACATAGGATCTTCAACAAAATGCAATGTCTCTATGATTGAAACACTTTTTACGCTCACTAAATGGTAACATCTTTTGATTGTACAAGATTTTGGGCTTCTCTCCTAGGTTTCTAAAACAAACACAAAAAGTGTTCATACAAAGTTTTTATGACACAAAATTCTAGTAGAGTTTTGAAACTCGTAAAAGATGGGTATTTTCTCTTATCTTTTTGTTTAAGGAGTGTCCTTAAATAGATTCATAAAAAAGCAATTAGTAAAATCCCTTTTTTTTTGTCTATTTAGTAGCCTTGAATTCAAATGAATGTCTTTTTCATCTTCTTATCTATTGTCTATCAAGATTGGACATTGAGAACCATTAAATGCAATTCATGAAGCATTAATTGATTTTTTTTTTCATTATGCACCTTTATTGATAGTTGGCATTGTTTATCTCACTAAGTTGCATGACATTTTGCTTCAAAGAGCAATAATAGTGCAAATTGTACTAAGTAGATAGCTAAACCAGAGTTGACATATGCTAGTGTTAAGATGGACAATGCAACTGCGTTTGGCACGAATCTCATTAACATCAAATGATGAAGAACTTTCTCCATCACACACTTAAGTTCTAGGAAGATTCTTTAAGTTTATGTTAGTTTAAAGTATTCATTGTACTTATTGAACTATAATCATTCACTTATTAAAAGTAGTAGAAATCCATATGGTGTTTTATCATATGTTAGAAAAAAACACATGCACTCATGATACATACATCTATCAAATGTGACTTCTTCATGCTTTAAGATTTGTTGTGTGTGTATGTGTGAGAGAGAGTTTGTGTGTGTTTGTCTGTATGTGTGTGTTCGTGCATATGCATATATGAATTGATGTGTACATGCGTGGGTGGGTGAGTGGGTGTTATGAATGGTACGGTAGTGAGCAGGTAGGCGACGTAAGAGTATATTACTTTATCATTTTCATTTATATGAGAGATTTCATATTCCATATTAAAATATAGAGTGTTCTTCTTCTACCTATTTCCTTATTATTTCATTGGTGGGTGTGTGATCATAGTTAAGTTTATTTTAACTCATAATCAACAAAACTTTAATTTAATATGACTTTAATCTATAATAAACTATGTTAACCTACAAATAAAGTATCAGCATTATAAACAATTTTTTTTTAATATCATTATATGTGTTGTGGTACTTATAATGAATAAAAAATATATATTAATTATTTCATTAGATAATCTATGTGTAAATTGTTATTATATTTTAATTTTTGATAAATTATATGATTACCTTGAGTGTTATATAAATATGATATCTAATTATAGATATATTATCTTTTTTTAAGTGTTTTGATAGATCTTTAATTTATATTTATTATTTATAAACATATATTTATTTTAAATATATATATATATATATATATATATATATATATATATATATATATATATAT
>NW_014543262.1:408239-425997 GCF_000741045.1 Vigna radiata var. radiata | reverse complement strand
TATATATATATATATATATATATATATATATATATATATATATATATATATATATATATATATATATATATATATATATATATATATATTAGGAACAAGAATGTTATAATTTTTTAAAAGGTTAAATGAGTTTTTAGTCATTTACATTCATACAAAGTTGAATTTTTTTTTCGAAAATTAAATATTTTTTATCCATGGACTTTTTACTGAATGGATATAGTTATTATAATTAAATAAAATTAAAATTTTAATTAATGTGACCAATGATATTGTCATATATGTGTCATTGAATGAAGTGGATGTATATGTGTTAATACATGGACACATATGTGTTAATAGGTAGACACACAAACATGAAAATACTTGAACACATACACACATGACAACACTATTTACCATATCAAAAAATTCTTAAGGTCATTTTATGATTAGATTATATTAGTTTATTTTTAATGTTTGAGATTAAGTTATATTAAAGTTTGAGATATAGACAAAATCTAATTTTTTGTTATAATTTAAGAACTATAAACATATTTAACTTATAAATTAATAATAAATAATAAAATAGTAATTAGGCTTAAGTAGTTATTTTCTTACTTTTATTTGATGGACCTATTAAAATATGAGGTTTGTATTTATATAAATTGTTAATGGACCTTTCACAAATATGTATTTTATCTATCTTAAATACATTAAGGGTGTGTTCACTTGGAGTGATTGGAGAAGACTGATTGAGTGGATTTGAGAAGATTTGAGGATAATTTTTTTGTTGTTGTTTATTTGAGTGAATTTGGAGATAAACGAGAGTGAATTTTGAAGTAAATTTTTTTAATTTGTCATATAAACTAAATCCTACACCATTTCTCAAAAACTTTACTTCAAAATCAACTCTCGTTTACCTTCAAATTCACTCAAATAAACAATAAGAAAAATTACCCTCAAATCCACTCAATCACTCTTCCCCAATCACCTCCAAGTAAGCACACCTTAAGTAAAAGAGTTTGTACAATAATAAGTTTATAAGAATAAAATCTTATATCTTCAATCATCTAATGAATCTCATAACACTAAAAGTTGTAGTTCATCAAAAGATATTCTCTCATAAGGTACACATTTTTTTTTAATATGTAAATATTATGAAATTTTAAGATTCTATTTGAGTTTTTTATATTAAATAAGATTAAATATATTTTTAATCTCTAAATTTGAACGTAAAATTAAAATTAGTTCATATTTTAAATTTTAATACTTTTGGTCTTAAACTTTAAAAATAAATGAATATAATATTTTAATCTAATTATATTAAATTCGTTTGATATATTTATGTTTGAGTTATTTACATTTGAAAGATTTCAGTTCAAAAATCACTGAAATATCATTGAACAAGTCTAGAAAAAGTAATGTAATTAAAACAAAAAAACAATATTAATTTATTTTTAAAATCTATAAAAAAATATATCAAATTTTGAAATATAGATAAATTATAGTTTTACATTCAAATTTAAGAATAAAAATAGATTTAATCCTATTATATAATTATTATAAAGTTATAATAATTTTACAAGCTATTTCTCGAATTAGAAAAGATGTTGATTATATAAAGATCAATATAAGTAATACCAGGCGTTTTAATTTTATCCTTCGGATTTATATTTTGTGCGAAAAGTGTTACAATACATCAACAGTGGCCTCCTTCGTTTAGAAAATATCACTTTCCACCAATGAAAGCTGTCTTTTTTGGTCAATCCTATCCCTGTGCTGTGATTGAGTCACCCTATCCTAAATGGATTGAGTTGAATTTTCAATTTGATAAATACTTTTATTCAACAATAATGGTTAAATCATTATTTATAAATATTAATAATTATATATTTCAAAATATTGAAAATATCAATAACTAATTAAAATATTTCTTCTACATTGAGTTAAAAGTTCCACTGAAAGTAAAATTAATTTATAATATAGATAAGGATTAAATATGTTTTTCGTCCCCCAACTATTGACCGTTTTTGTGTTTAGTCTCTCTTTCAAACTATAGTACAATTTAGTCCTTCAACTTTAGAAAACTCTGGTTTTAGTCATTTTTACCAAATTTTCTTAACTTTATTTGCTGTTTCAAACGTATTTTTCAGTTAACATTGAAGCAAAAATGTGTCAAACAGTGTAAACAATCCAAATGCTATAATGTAATGTGCTTGAAACAGCAAATAAAGTTTAAAAAATTTGGTAAAAAAGACTAAAACCATAGTTTTCTAAAGTTGAAAGACTAAATTGTACTATAGTTTGAAAGAGAGACTAAACACAAAAACGACTAATAATTAGGGGACGAAAAACATATTTAACCCTATAGATAAATATAAATTTTATTTTACAAATTAGTTTTGTAAAAATTAAATTAGATTTAAAAATCACTTTTTAACATAATAAAGTCTACGAATTATCAATAATTTAATTTATATTTTGTTTCAAATACTAAATATTATTTAACACAAAACAATATAAATATATTTATTACAACAGATTAGAAATGATTTTAACTAAATAAATTGGTTCCACTAAATTTTATTTTACTTTTTCAAACTTTATATATCAAAGTGTTTACCTTATTTAAGGGTATAAGGGTATATTTTGACCAGTATTTCTACAAGGATTTTCAGTTAGAAAAACAAAAAGAAAAAAAATATTTTCTATAAGTTGAACTACCTTATTTATAAACTAATTTGTAAAAGTTTTTTCATATAGGTTATTGATTTTTATGATCTAATTTAATCAACCTACATTAATGTGAGTTGCACCAAGTTAAATGTATTTATAATTTGATCAGATTGAGCTAATCTAATCCAGTCAACCTGACTTTCATAACATTATGTTATTTGGATTTTAAATTTAAGAAATTTAAAATTAAAAAAAAAAAGTAGTTTGCTAGTTTAAAATGGTAAAATTTTAATTAAAAAAAAAATACTGTATAATTTTTTTCTTTAACTTTCTTGTATCTTCTTTCTCATTCTTTATTATTTTTTTTCTATTTTCTTCTCTACCGTCTTGTCTTTTTATTTCATCAAGCTTTACTCACTTTTTCTTTTATTTATTGTCTTTATTATTTTTCTCTCACATGTTTTCTCCGGGTTCCACCATGTCCCTTTAATCTTTATTCTCTCTGTTAATACTCATATACAATTCATAAAAAAATTTACTTTTATGTATTAATTGCTATTTCATATTAATATTAAATATTTCTATTTAGTTAGAATTTATTTATAAAATTTAATATTAAAATTTTAAATGTATATATATATATATATATATATATATATATATATATATATATTAATTTTTAGTTTTATATTTTTTCTTTTCCGAAACACTTTTTTCTCCTATTTTCTAATTATTACTTGGTTTATATCTATATTTTTTTCTCTTTATCATAACCTTTTGTTTGGTTATGCTGAAATTATCAATTAGAGTGAAATAAATAGTTTTTAGATCTTATATTTTTTAGTTCTATTCCTTTATAATATTTTTATTTATTATTTTTATTTTTATATGAGATGTTTAATCCTCAAGTATTTAGTCATAAATTTTTCATTTGATAGGTAATATAAAAAATATTTTTTTTATTCTTTTTTATCTTTAATTTTTGTTTCATTTGAAGAACTTTTTAAGCAAATTTTATTTTAAAGTTTAACATAACATCTTAAACGAAATAAAGTGTAATCATTTAGGACAATATATTAGAAGCACTAGATGCTACACTTTAAAAGTGTTTAAACGATGTAGAGTGTCAAATAACTAAGAACATCTAACATTTGTCTAATAAGCACTAAACGATGTAGAGTTCATAAGAGAGTGTTTAATCCCGAAAGCGTTTGATAAAATAAAATTAGATTGTCTAGGATAAAATCTAGCTAAATGCAATATCCTAAATGTTTTAAAAGTTACTAAAAACAGACAAGCGCTAAAAGCTAGTACTAGTATCATGCCTAAATGCATAGGTCGTCTAAGGCTTTAATACATATAGGTAAAAGTACTTTTTTTGTTTATTGTTTTGTGCTCTCATTTTCTGTGTAGATTATCAATTTTATCAAAAAGTTTGCTAAGAATCAGAACAATGTTAATAGATAAGAGGATATTCAAGGAATGTCTCTTACATGCTTTATGCTTGCTCTTTTTGTATGCTCAACATAGTTGCTCTGTTAGGACATAACATAGCTTCTGGATCCATCTTAAAGGCTACATCCCTGGAAGAAAGTCAAAAGCTATAAGTAACAATTTTTTTTTTCAAAGAAGTCTATATAAAGGAGTTTGCTTGAAGAGAAGAGAAGAACTTTTGCTATTAAGAATATTCATACGCTATTTGTTCTCTTTCTAACCTGTTAAGACTTTTCTTGAAAAGATCTTTTTACAAGATTTTAGAAGTTTTCTCTAATATTTTATATCTTCTTTAAAAGAGTTATCTTCTATCTTATAAGATTTCAAAAACACCTTTGTTGTGTTAGATTCATGAGTGAATTCAAATACTTGTAAAGTTTAACTCAAAAGAGTTAAACATCAGTTGATCTAGTGTTGATACCAGGAGTGGTTAAACTTGTCTAACCAGTTTGGTTAGTTTTATATACCATGAGTGGTTAAACTCGTCTTAGTGAAACCCCTTAAAAGTTTTTTTTAAAAAAGAACTAAACGTAAGTCAGGTTGAGTGAACCAATATAAAATCAAAGCGTTATATTTTGCCTTTGTACTTAGGTAAGTTTTCCATTCAACACTTTCTCTAAACCAAAATGTTTAACTACTATTGTAGACCATCTAATCCCTACAAATTAATATTAAACAATATTTGCGAAAAGTTTTCAAAAACATTATTCAAAACCCCTCATTTTTATTGTTTTCCCGTGTTTCATAATTTTCATTATTTTATAAAGATTTTTATCTAAAAAGTTTTCTTAGATCTACAAGGTACTTTTCATCTTATCATATCTTATACATTTTTTTCCTTGTATGATTTCATTTATTGATGTATCAAATTGTTTTTAAGACATGTATATGATCATTTTTATTTCTCTTTTATATCCTTGTACGATTTCTTTCCTTAAATGTTTAATTTTCATCTTTTATATCCCTTAGATATGAATATGGGATGAGAATAATGGATATGAGCAATCAAACGATCTATCGGATCACATCCTTATTTGCATGTAATATTCAAATCTAGAATTTAAAATTTTAAAAAGTTGAATAAATTATCCAAACAAAAATTATAAACATTTAAAACTTTTTTAAAAAATTTAAAGTTTTTCCTCCAAGCACAACATTTAATTAGCATTGATAATTTTAATATAATTACTGTGGTTATTAAGGGATATAAATACAATTTTGTCTTGAATTTAGTGGTGCTAATAACTTTTTGAAGAATGGAAGGAGAATATTGTATGATTAGGTAGAAAATGCAGAAGCATATACATCATTCATCCAACAAGAATAAAATTCCTTATTCTATATGGCTTACAAATGTCCAAGGCATCAAATCTTTTGTGCTAAAATACATAATATGGAATATAGATTTGTGCAGTTAAATTCGCATGACGTGTTTTTGGGGTCAATGAGTTATTTAGGCATATACCATATTTACATTCTTCTCTCAACTTGCCTTATCTAAATTCGTTATATCATAAGTAATTTAATAGTAGCTTATAAATAAATCAATTTTAACATGTATGCAAACTTTCATATATAAGAAAAACTAATTATTTCACTATTCCTAATAAATCATTTTTCTCTAAACATTATTTTATTTTTTCAAATTTTATTTTTTAAGCATTATCTCTAAAACAATTATTTTTCTTTAAAATTAAACTCTTTCTATATTTATGAAACATGACAATCAAGATACATAACATAAGTTAGATTTTTAATTAAAGTAAGTGTTTCGTTCTCTATTAATACTGATATATTAAAGTTAATTCATAGTTTAGTTTGAAAATTCTAAGAGTATATAGGAGAAGTTTTGCCAATAAGTACTGAAATACAAATAGTTACTTTTAGTATCGATTATTGGATGCTAAAACAAAGATGTGCAATGTAATGTGTTTGTATGAATTTGTATATAAGCATGATCATGCTTATATATATACTAGTGTTGAAAGTTCAAATTCTCTAAGAAGCTAATATGATCATATTAGGATTTAAAAGTGGTATGTTGAAGTGATTTTAAGCATAATATTTGTGTTGGAATTGATTTTTTTTTTATGTGAGATATAAGTCTTTTTGGACTATTATCGTTCAAGAAACTCAAGTGACGCACTATCGCTTAAGCAACATCCAACTAGTAAGTCATCGTCGTATGCATCACTCAACATTGCTCTAACGTTAGCATGACCACTCAATTAACAAAACATATAGTTTAAGTTATGACTTCTACTTTGAGTGAACAAGATTTCAAGTTTATTCTCTCTCTTCTATGGAATGGTCAATTATTCTTTCTCTTTTATGAAATGAATGATGTGATGGGGGGAGGTAGGCCAAGAGTGTGGGAGAATGGGTGTGTGTAAGAGAGAGAGATATGATGTTATTTTGTCATTGACGATAATGATAAGATGTAAGCATTTATATGATATGCATGGTGTTATATATTGTATGTGATATCATATGTGACCCTTTGTGGGTGCAATTTCCCTTTTTGGGTGTTGTGTCCATTTTATAGACTTATGGTAAGAGATACTTGAGATGATAATATGGTCACAAGAGTTGTAGTACTAAGCACAAAAGCATTTAAGGAAAGAAGATACCTTATGGTTTGATAATGATGTCATCACATATATTAAGATTTTAGGTGATGAGAACTTGAAGAAGGTTTATCTATAAGATTTTTATGAAGTAGGTGCATGAAGTACCTTAACATAGAAGTAGAAGATCAAATTTCCTATTTGCAACTTTGCATATAATTTCTTTTCTCTTAGAATGTTCTAGCTGGTTCTAAGATGTTTTGCATGTTCTTCATGAGTATGAGAGTAGATCATAATATCATTTATAAACACCACTACAAACTTATCAAGGAAAGTCTTGAATATTCGATTCATGTGATCCACAAAAATTGTCAAAGCATTGGATACACCAAAAGGCATAATCAGGTATTCATATACCTAAATCTAAAAGTAGTCTTTTGAGCATCTTCAACTTTAAGCAATATTTGGTGATAACTTGAGTGTTAATCTATCTTAGAAAAGACGATTATCCTCATGCAATTGATCCATGAGATCATGAATTCTAGGAAAAGGGTTTTGTTCTTGATCGTTAATGTGTTGAATTGTCTATAACCTTTATTAAGTTTAAAATTGTCATCCTTCTTCTTCGCCAACAGGATAGGTTGTCCCCATGATGACACACTTGGTTAGATGAACTGTTTTTCCAACGATCCCTCTATTTATTTCTTTAGCTCTTCCAACTAAACCATTCTATAAAGAGCCACTGACATTGGTCCTACACCAAGCACTACGTCAATAAAAAAATCTACTTCTCTTTTTAGAGGTAATTTAAGCATTTCCTCTAGAAATTCATCCAAAAACTCCCACAACACAAGTATCTCACCCTTCTAATTATCACTTTTAGCTTTCACATAACATCGTGTCCCTTCATTTAACTCACTCCATACTTGTTGTGAAGATAACAACACCATTTCCCATGACTTTGAAAACGCTAACATCTTTAGGTTGTGGTCAATAAAGATTTTATTGGAAAATAACCAATCCATACCTAGCATTGCACTCAACCTTGATACAGGTACATAAATCAAATTGATCTTGATTTGTCTTACCTTTATAATGACTACACATTGAAAACAAACTATTTATGTTGACATTTGACCGATGACTAGAGTTGACACCACTAAATCAAATGGTAGCTTTCTGATTTGTAGACCCAAATCTTTCATACAAGTACTTGATACAAAAGAGTGTGTCACCCTAGAGTCATACAATACACACAAGCACCTATAAATAATAAAACACTCACCTAAGATCAAATTACTTTATCTAGATGTCTTTATTTCCGTGATAACAAAAACTCTCCCTATTTCTTGGGGTTTGTCACCCCTACTTCCATTTTGCTGTTGCTGTTGCAGTGGCCATGTTGGAATAATTAACCATTCTCTGTTGGGGAAATCCTTAGTATAGTGCCCCTTCCTTCAACAAGTGAAACATCTTACCACACAAGTAAATTATGAGTAGTCCCTCCTTAGATGATGTCCACCACACTAATAGTAATGGATTCCTTTTGGCTATCGTTGTTATGTCTCTGAAGATGTTATACTCCTATGATATTGAAATCTAGAAAAAAGGCTTCTAACTCTCTCCAAATTTGGGCTTACTCATAGAAAGCCCTTATATTTGAGGCTCTAGGGTTTTGCTATTATTGTTCAAAATTTTCACCACTATTGTTTTTTCTACAAAAGCTTGAAAATATCTAATAGGCATTAGGATAACCACCTCCCCAATTTCCTATTTCAATCCATGCTTTAACTTTTTGTACCTCTAAGCCTTCACCATAGGTCTATGTACCATCTTCTAAACACATAAAGGATTAGGTTAGAAGCCATGTAAAACTTATAACTGTATTTAGATTGAACTAAAACAAACACCTATAGCATGTAAAATGTTCCTCCAAAACAAACTGAAACATGTTACATAAACTAAATCATATGGCCATCATAAATTACTTATAATATAAAAACTTTCAAAATTAGGATAGAAATTTATATTTGATTTAGTTATTAGTGTTCACCCTCATCACTCCATCAAGATTCTTTCTTTCTTAATACATTTATTTTCACAAACCTTATATACATATCTACACTTAAATAATTATGCATAATGAAGAAGCACAACTAACTGACATCTCTCAAGTCATATAAGAATGAATGAATTTGATAAAAAAAATGTAATGACCTAAATTAGCAGGTAATATACCATCACTTCCATCATCACATAACTAACAATAGATAATATAAAGTGTATATATATATATATATATATATATATATATATATATATATATATATATATATATATATATATATATATATAAAACATATATACATAAATCCTTCAAAGTATTATTTCAATTTTTTTGAAAAAGAAATGTAAACATTACATTTATATGAGGAACTATAAAATATTGGTATATGAACATATGTACACAACCCATTCCAACATCTCAAAATCCTTACAACCTCACTACTATTCACCTCCAACATCTGCACGATCCTCGATTCACGTATAACATATGATCGTAGGAGGTTGTTACCATAACATAAAAAAAATGGTAAGTGATCGAAAATTAAAACATACAACACTAACATTATTATTGTAAACTCAATCAATAATTCACATCCAAAAGCAAATGTCTATCACACAAAACAACTCTATTTGCTAACCCTTATGACTCACTCATCACATAAACATCTGACTCAACTTATGAGAGACTCGTTTATTGAATAAACTTAGAGATCTTGCACCTATCATAACCCACTCTCACATCTCAAGAGTCATAGCTATATCAATATTAAGACAAAAGTTCATCTCAAATATAACCATGTTAGACTCAGATATTTGAAATACAATTCTTTTTCACACTACACATTATACAAAAAGTTTCTTTGACTTTCACAACTATATATATATTTCTCTACGTGAGTCCAATAGTAATATAACTATAATGATCTCAAGGTAGAATTACTTTTCAATATATTACATAACTCCATCTTTATGTGGTACTCCTTTTCTTGGAGTCATTACACTCATATCATCCACACAATATAAATCACATTTCAAAACTTTAATATAATTTAAAGGAAAATCATTTTTTCATATTTTTGCTCACTGCATTCCTCTCCTTGTCCGACAAAAAGAAAGAATGGAGCTCTTTGGTTTTAAATTAAATATTTTTGCTCAATAAGACATTTGCTCATTAAGTAAGAAAGTACTTAGCAAATTACTCAAAAAAATTTCTTCCAAACCCATCAGTCCAGTGACCAAGATCACCCTACTTTCTGGATTCTAAAGAATATATTTTTTTTTTTCAAACGAAAACCCTATTAGAAGCCAAATTCGCTTAACGAATCCAACGAGAGATGACTTGCTCAATAAAATGAAAGTTGAGAGTTCTATGAAATAAAAATTTTCCATACATAATCTTAACATAATATGATTAGTAAAATCCTGAAACATAGTCATAAAATCCTATAAAATTGTTAATTTTTTTCAATTGCACCACTTATTGACGTTCTTAAATAAATGTATTTAGATAAAATAAAGCCTAAACTTAATTAAAATTTAGTGTAATTAAAAATTATTACGTGTGTATTATCAATCACAAGACCATCCAATTAAAAATAAATACAATTAAATTTCAAAATTTTTTTTGGCATTAACCTAATTATAATTTAATAAATTAAAAACTTACCTTATTGGGATGGTTAGGTGCAGCATCACCCAACATTCACCTTTCTGAATGAATTTAAATTAAAATAAAATCGAATTAAATCACATAACATTTTAATTAAAACAAAATTGAAATCCAATTAAAAATATAGGACGACTTTTGCTACACAATTCACCTTAATTGAATTTCAATCAATTAAAATAAAACACTTTTGTTTTTGTTACAACCTTAAAATTCTTTGTTAGAATTGTAATGGATTTACAATGTGCTTAATTTTCTAAACTTAAATTTGACGAAGTATTTATAGAGAAATTGGTTGTTTTAATAATTTACCATTTTTATTGTAGAAAGTAAAATCTACAATACGATTTTATGATTTTATAAATATTTTATAACCCTAATCATAATCTCGATTTTAACATCTTGAATACACTGATATCTTATAGAAAATTTTATGGATTCTCATATATTAGGAAAGTTTCTGTTTTGTGTAATGACTAAATCCATTTTTTATTATTTCAATGATCAGTTCAATCGTGTAAGGATAGTATATTCTTTACTAAAGACGTTTAAAATAAGAATTGAAAAAAAAAAGCCTTCTTTATTGTTTCTTAATTAAAATCTTAAGCTTGGTTTTGTAGTATCTTATTTTTTGTATTTGTTCCTAGCTATCTTCTTAGCATGAGTTCATGCATTTGTTATTAGGGATATTATCATTTGTAATCCAACTAACATTCACAACCATCACCACGAGGATCATGCAATGCAATGTTATTATTTTTTTTTTACTTAAAAGAAATCATAATTCATCTATCATGCAAGAAAAAGGTAATGTACATTTCAATTCCATAAATATCCAAACCTCAACCCCCCTATTTTATTTGTAAGTAGTTTGATATAATTGATTTTATTTTCTTTCTTTTATTTTGTTTTTTGTTTTTTATCAGAAAATATTAATTGTTAGTTTGGTTAGTAAGAAGATTTAAACTTACAATTTTTTTTCACTTTTCCTCTAAATTCTTCAAACCAATATTATATTTTCTAAATATTAATAAGTGATTTGAACTCTTATTTCACCCTTCTTTTAACTTTTATCCTCCTTTTACCATATAACTAGACCAATCTTTTTTATCAAAAGAATAATTAGTGTACAGTATGGAGGATGACCGGTTAAAAGTAAGAGTTCTATAGGAAAGACGACCGGCAGAAGGTGCTCCAAAACGCCCGTCCAGCTAAGCGATAAGTCGCGAAGTCGATCGATTCACCCGGACGGTAAGTGAAATCAACTTGCTCCAGTCAATTCAATGCAGATTCATCTACCCGGACGGTCAAGAAATTACGGTCCGTTCGGTCAAGATAATGTGATTAACAGTAAGAAAGAATTAAGAAGATAAACGGGATCAGAGACACTTGGGCCGATACTGGGCAGTGATTAAGAGAATGTTAATCTCATGCCCATTAGGAAAACTATAAATAGAAGTCAAAGGTGAGAGTTGGTAGGTTACATTGAATGCACATTTACTCTCGATCACTATTTTTTCTTTCTATCTTTACTGTGGACCAGAAACCTGACTTGAGCGTCGAAACCTTTTTAGTAAATACCTGACCAGTCTTGAATCAAAGTACATCAGTAAAAAAGGATACTCGAAGTAATGTAAAAAAAAATTGTGAAGAGAAAAGTCCGGTGACCGTAAACAAGGTAAGCGTCCATCCTAAACAATTAGTGTTAAGGAGATTTTATCTTAAAGAAACAGCATGCAATTGGTGTGGTGCCATATAACTAGACGTTTTTGGTGTTAATTATTTACAGCCGTAAATGAAAATATTAATCATTCTAATTATCATTCTTAGATAATAAAAGGTGTGACCGGTGACAAGGCTTACGTAACTAAATATAGTTTTCTTTAGTGGAATATTTTTAAATAAAAAAAAATTAAAATTGAAGAGTAGTTCGGACAAAAAGAAAGAATAAGAATTAGAGACACGAGTGAAACGTGCATGGCAATGTAAAAACAAAGTTGTTTTGATGTTATTTTGGATAGACACAAAAGAAAAACATGTGACGTAGCTCTGCACAGCATGTGATAAAATGGGACCCACGCGGGATCAGAAGAAGACTGCACCCAAAATGTGTTGAATCTTGGACAGTTCTTACGTTGTCAAATGTCAACTCAGGAAATCCCACGGCGGAGCTTTCAAAATGGGACCTACTTACCTCTGGATAAAAACGCTGGTCATCTTCTACTTTACAAAACTACGACGCAATCTGATCATGTGAAAAATTTATAAGCAAGTATTTATGACTATAATTGATTACCATACATGGGTTAATTTAAATTACATATTTTATGTTTTTATTATTTTAAAAAATATAACTCAAATTAAATTTAAAATATTTACTAACAAACTAAATATGGATATATTTATTTAGAAGAAATAAATTATATTTAATTAATTAGATGCTTCCTTTAAAAATATTAAATAAAATTTTATTATTATTTATGGTTAATGTAAATTTTATGTTTATATGGAGTTCAATTTTTGTGTTTCTAAAATGAATATTTTTTAAACATATTTGTCGTAAGAGGTTAATTTTATTTTTAAATGATTTTTTTATCATTTAAAATTGCGAACTAATTATCATTAAAGTAACTGTTTTCATTTATTAAATAGTGTATTAATTTATGTTTTAAAAGAAAGACTCGGTTAAAGATATTACACATATTATATATAGAGGGGAGAGAACGAGGTAAAAGTACATAAGAAAAGGTTTGATGGTATCTTCAAAAATTTACTCTTCGATTTTTTTACGAAAAAATAAAAAATTTGTAAACTAATTTTTGAAATAAAAAAATAAAAAATAAAATAAAATGTTCTAAGTATTGTGGTATTAATTTGTATCCATCACTAAATTATATTTAGTTATTGAAAATTTTTAAAATTGTAAATGTAATGCTTGTAATTTGTAGTTATATTATCATTATTCTAGGTTTTTTTAGGAAACTAGGTAAATTTGTCTTTCATATTATTTAAATGGACAAATTTTTGGTCAAAGGAAAGTCGTAGAGAGTCGAGACAACTTCAAATAGAGTGTTCCTCCCTGCACCTCCTGGATCTCGTCCTACACCTTTTACTTCTCTTTTAATTCTCATTGTACCTCTATATCACTAGTTCTGTGACCCTATTTATTGGGTTTATAAAAAAGTAATTTTGTCTGCCGCAACTCAGACAAAAAACCCTTACACCCCCTATTTTCGTTCTTCCCTTCCCTTGACCAGTCTTCCTCTCCTCCCATCCCTCCAACCAGTGCATCCCTTCAACCATTGCAGCTCGTATCATACCATCCAACCTGGTGTTATCTTGACGTTGGGCGTGGGCTGTCAGCATAGCTAGGTAGCTGGGTAGCAGTTCTTCGTGTTTGAAGTTTTTTTTCTGGCGTCCAGGTTAATATTTCTCCTCTCCTCTCGTAGATCTTGTAAATGTGATGTACTGTGTATGAAAACCTTTGTATATGAACTATGCGTGGGAGAGAGGCCGTGAAGGGTGAACCGCAAATGGTACTGCGGTTAATCCCTGTTGGGGGTGCGTTGTGGAACCGCAAGTCGTGTTACGGTTAACACCTGCCGTAGCTGGATTAGCGTCAGAAAGCAACCGCAGATCCATCAGCGGTTGGTGTGGTTTGGGGGTGCATGGGTTGAGAGAAACGCAGCTTAGACTGCGGTTCTGAGAAAACGCAACTCAAACTGCGGTTTTGGAGAAAAAGCAGCTCAAACTGCGTTTGCGGTTTCTATTTTTTTTTTTTTAGTTTTTTTTCAAAACGTTGTTTTTTTAATTTTAGGTTGTTTCTTAATTTTTTTTAAGTTTATAAAATTTTATATATTATTTATTATTAATGTAATTTAGATTAAATATTAATTATGGATTTAGATTAAGTATTAATTAATTTATTGAATGAAATAATTTTTATCATCACTAAACTATATTTTTGTAAATAATTTTAGTATATTATTTATTATGTATATAATTTTAGTTAATTTTTATTATCACTAAACTATATTTTCGTAAATAATTTTAGTATATTATTTATTATGTATATAATTTTAGTTAATTTTTATTATCACTAAACTATATTTTCGTAAATAATTTTAGTATATTATTTATTATGTATATAATTCTTAAATAATTTTTGTATATTATTTATTATGTATATATTTTTAGTTAATTTTTTTTATTTTTATTTGTGAATTTAGCAGTTTTATTAAATTATTTATTAATTAAATAATTATTATTATCCCTGCGTAAATTTGATTTTGTTAAATATTATATTTTTTTATTTGTATTTATTTAAGTATTATAATAAGTAATACTTTCGTTCTTTTTTTTAATATATTATTGATTTTAAATTTTTATTTATTTCTTCTTATTTTAAATATTTGTTAATATATTTTTTTAGTTATTTTATTTATTTTCATTTTAATTTTGTTTTATAGAATATATTGATAATATAATTGGTTAATAGAAATGGTAAGAACTAGAGGTGCATCATCTTCCCGTGGAGAGGCTTCATCGTCTCGTGGTCAACCATCATCTTCATCACATGATGAAAGGAGACGACTTACGGCTTCTGTTCGTAGAAGACGCATAGAGGAATATCGCACGGACATCATTGATGAGCATCATTATAAGGACCACGAGGAGTCTATACAGCAGGGACATCGTGAGGAGGACTATGTTCAACATGAGGATTTTCAAGAGCAGGATGACTATAGTGAGGAAGAAGATGAAGATGAAGATGGAGATGAAGTTGAAGATGATGGATTTCCAGGAGGTCCACATGACACCTCCTTGCTTACACACTATTCTCAGCATGTTGCATATGCCATATGGCAAGGCCAGGTTGGCAATCAACCTAAATGTTAATTGTTGATTAATTGCTTATTTATTTTTGTTATATAATTAAGTGTTTTCATGTAGGATTGAGGGGAGATTCAATTGAGGACCCATGGTAAAAAATTAAAAAATTTTGGAATGTATCATGAGGCTATCGAGCCATATATATCCATGTCGGGGTTGGCTTCCTTAGTCAACCTATCTGAGTATGCTGATCATGGATTGATCGTTTCACTTGCGGAGAGATGACACCTAGAGACAAATACTTTCCATCTTCTGGTAGGCGAGATGAGCGTCACATTAAATGACGTTCACAATCTGCTCCACCTACCTATCATGGGGCAATTTTGTGAGGTGGAGGACCTAGAGTACGATGAGGCTCGATCTCATCTTGGACCATCATGAAGCTTTGAGTAGAGTATAAATAATTTGGGCCTTGTTTTTTAGGCCGAGTAATATAGGATTTATTTAGACTTTGTATTATTGGCCAAGTGGTGTAGGATTTATTTTGGGCCTTATATTTTGAGCCAAGTAGTGAAGGGTTTTTAGATCCCTTAGGTCAACAAAGGTCAAGGCCCAAAGTGGATGTCCCTGACCTTAGGTTGACCATGTGGTCAAAGTTTTAACCTAGTTTAGTGGACAAGTGTGTGTGTGTAACCTCCCATGTGATAGTGGTCATGTTTCATGCTCACATTGGAGATAATTTCACATGGTTAGTGACCACATGTCACTCTAGGAATGGAAAGGATTCTTCATAAGCAGTGGTCAAATGTCCTCCTCCTATTGTCCTCCTCCTATTGAAGATGATTTTTGTCTTTATCTCCAAGTTGGTTCAAGGTAGTGTTTTTAGGGTTTTGTTTCTATGTTTCGGAGAAACCCTTAGTCTATAAATAAAGGTGTCTCCACCTTTGTATTCATCTTTGATGTTGAGTAATATTATGCTGTCCATTTTTTTTATCATATTATTCATCTTAGATCAAGATTAGAGCACCTCATGTCACCATCCTATGTTGTGAGCCTTCTTCTTTTTCTAACCATAGCTTCGGTAAATGTTTTGAATAATTATAAATAAATATTATTTGTGTGAACATTTGTATTTTCACTATAATTATGTTAGTTAATTTGACATTATGTTTAATTTACTACATAATTAAAATATCAAAGTTAAATTTTTTTATTATCATCTTGACATAACCAATTTGATTAATGATTATTATTTTAGTCTAATTTAGAAATTTGTAAAGACTTAATATTAATATGGAAAATGAAATATAACACACCTAAATATTAAGTTATTTTTTTAGTATTTATGAATTAATAAAAAAATCCTTAATAATAAGAGGGTAATATGCTTATTGATGATAACAAATTATAACAGGTTAAGTATTAGTTTGTGATATCTTTTATACGCAAACCTTGAATTTTGAATTCCAATAATGATAAGAAAAGACATCCCATAGTAAAGTTCTCATAGTAAAGTTGACATAGTTAAATACCTAGTAATGGTATTGTTTTTTGTTTTTTTCTTTATTCCAACTATGGGAGGGGACTACTTTGGGAGTCAACAACATAAACTATTTTCTAGAGTTGTTGTTAGGTCGTCTCTTTTTGCTGATAATCTTTGACAATACAAATACATTAGCTCAACTTGTTAGTCATGCTAAAATAGTTTTTCCACCTACAAACGTCAATTATGATCGTCACCATAAATTCAACCTCTTTAAAATCATCACATATATGATAAGTTGTGCTAAAGTAAAGTTTAATGTTGTTTTTAAAACATGGAATAAGATGTTATGAATAAATACATTATTAGTCAAAATTGGTAGTGAGACAATAATTTTAGTCATACTTCTTCCTTATAATGTTTGAAGAAAACAAAGTATATATAAACCAATGAAAAAAAATGGAATAAAATGTTATGAATAAATACATTATTAATCAAAGTTGGTAGGGAAACAATAACTTTCACCATACTTCTTCCTTTTAATGTTTGAAGAAAATAAAGTATATAAAGCAATGAAAAAAAATACAGTATTATTTAGTTTAATTTTGATTTGTTTGATTGATTATTATTTGTAAAGAAAAGGAAGTTGTGATAGAAATTTCAATTTGAACATGAAATTCAATTTGATTTGATTCAAATCAAATATAAGATTAGTTAAAAGTCACTAGTAAAAAAAAGCATTATACAGCGCACATTATGCCACGGTTCATCCGAAACCGCAGCATAATGCTACGCGGTGGCAGTTTTGTAAATAAAACGAACTTATATGCCGCGGTTCCCCACTTAACCGCGACATATACCCCAGTCAATCAACCCCTTTGACGCCACGTCAGAAAAAAAAATTTAATGCAGGGGGAATAGGTCGCGGTTGGTCAGAGAACCGCGGCCTATTCCCCTGTCAATTTATTGCAGACTGACTGATGGGGAATGTCA
>NW_014543262.1:393325-400479 GCF_000741045.1 Vigna radiata var. radiata | reverse complement strand
TATAATTAGATTATACAATAGCTCTTAGATTTAAACATTGCATTTGATTAGATTGTATTTTCTTAGACTCTGTACTTTATTTGATGTTGAAATACATTTGAACATGTCTTTGTTATGTTGAAATTGAATTTATGTATATGTTTTTATATGCAGGTCTGTTTTTGTGGTAGTGGATATCACAAAAACAGACCTGCAATTTTAAAAAACTGCAGGGGAATATGCCGCGGTTCTTACCACAACCGCGACATATACTTTTTCGTTTTAATTTTTTTTTTTAAAAAGAGACTATAGGCCGCGGTTCTTGCACTAACCGCGACCTATAGTGGACACTTTTTGCCGCGGTTGAACCGCGACATATAGTGGACTATTTTTTTTTTTTTAAAAAAAGAACTTAGGCAGCGGTTCTTTGGACAACCGCGGCATATTGTGGGACTTATATACCGCGGTTTTAACCGCGGCCTAAAGTCTTTGACTTACTACCGCGGCTGAATATGCCGCGGTTCGTAAACCGTGACCTATAGTGAAAAATAACCGCGGTAAAAACCCCTCGCTGCACTAGTGAGTGCAATAGTCTATTGAGATAAGAAACTTTGAGAATGATTATGTTTTTAAAGAATTTAAAATAATTTATGATAAATGATGATCTTCTGATAAATAATTTTAACAGAATTTAAAATTCTATAACTTAATGGGATTAATTAGATTACCACTAAATAATTTTAAATTTCATCCACAAGTTAAGAAATTGAAATTGACATTTTACATCTAATATCAATCATAATTTACTCGGTTTATATTGGAAGGTTATTTTTGAGTAAATCGTTTTTTTTTTGTGTGTATTTGTTATATTTATTGTTTGGTGATGTTTGCAGTGATTTTTTTTTGTTATTTACACCAAAAGTTTGCTAATGGGATCAAATGGTTGTAGGAAAATCTCTAACTAAGTGATAAAAAATCTTAATAAATGTGAATTTAAATAATTATAATTGAAAACAACTGAAATCAACTTCTGGACAGCCATATATTAAAAAACGTTTTGTTAATGTTAATTAAAAAAAAAACATAATGAATTTTGGTATAAAAGTAACATCAAAGAAAACTAACTAAACATTATTAATATTGATATTTTTTAATCATTAATAATTAAAATACTTCACCTTTAAAAATTAAAATTTGATAAACTTGAATTATCTTAGAAAATAATTTAATTATGTATTAATTTAAATTTAATATATTTAGATGATTAAAAATTACGTAATTTTCTATCTAACTAGAAGGAATATATATGATCATGTTAACATTATAATAATTTATTATTTTAGAATTAAAAATATCCAATAAATCTAAAAAAGCAACAAAGATAAAATGATCAATTTGAATTTCAATCTTACAAATACCTAAATAATATAATCAACAGTTGGTAATATGTGTCCACGTGTACATCATTATATGTTCTTTTTCACCTTATATTTAGCAATAATGCATATGTGCAGTTCGACGTGTCGAGTGAATTACTTCCTTGTGGGTTTCTCTTTCTTCTCACTTTTTTTTCTTCTAAATCACTTACTTTTTTTAGTTTTATCTCCATTTTATTTATCTTGAACTTCCTTAAAGTCAAGAACTAAGAGATAAAAAAGAAATAGATAAAAAAAGAGAGAGAATATTGAGAAATAATAGAAATTGATGAGTGAAGAGGCCACACATGGAAACTACTGAATGAAAATAGCATCCCATATAGATAATGGAGTGTTTGTTATTTATGAGTGGGGCGTAAGAGACAAATTGTAGAAGGGCACGTGTGCGTCGTAAGATTCCTTTTGGGACAAATTTACACCGCCCATATTTATGATCCATCTGTAGTGTGATGATTGGTGGTGTGATAGGTGTTGGAATTTATTTTAAAGATAAAAAGAAAAATCCTAAACGACACGTGTTCTGAAACAGAAACACAGACAAACACGGGTTTCAACCCGCACATGTCCCATTGATTTAGATAATGTACAGTGCTGCTTGTAGTCTCATTTTGTATATTTTATTTAGCACCACCACTCTCCTTCCTGCACTTTGTATTTATATTAAAGTCATAAGTTAATATCACATAAAGCTAAAAGATATAAAATCTAACATAAGATTGTATTATTATTAGGAAGATGATATTTTGACACTAATTTTTGACATTATTTTGACACTGCACACGTGTCAAAATGTGGTTGGACAGTTTCAAATTAAAAAAAACTGAAATAAGGACATATTTGGAAGAAAAAACCAAAGTTTCTTTTTTTAATTTGAAATCGTCCAATCACATTTTGACACGTATACAGTGTCAAAATGGTGTCAAAAAATTGGTGTCAAAATGTTATTTTCCTTATTATTAATGACATGTGGTTATAATGAGTTGGTTAAGTTTTACAGTTATTATTTTAATTTGTTAACTACTATAAAAGTCGTAAATTTGTTTCCATAAACTCAAGCACTTACAAAAAAACAACAAACAGAAGAATAATGCATAAGTCTTCATTAAAAATATGTCTTCATAAATTAAATTATATACAAACGAATTTGTAAAAACTTTATTATATAAGTTATTTATTGACTTTATTAAAAATAATTCATCGAGTTTAAGTTTAATAAAAGTGTATCTTTTTATAAGTGCTTATAAACCAATTTATTTGAAAGTTTGATATCACTTTTGAAAGTAATATTTATCAGAATTATTTAATATTATGACAATGTAAATAACATGTGGCTTAATTGGTTATACAATGCGATAGAGTTATTCAATGTACAAATCCTTCGTTGATATGTTTGTTTATAATGTTATAGAGAGTGACAACATGACAATGATGGTAACCTTTTTTAAAATCTAAAGTTAAAATTTAGAGGTAAATATAGTATTAAAAATTTCACGTATTAAATTACAAACTCAAAATTAAGAAATAAAAGGATAAAATGAATATTTTAAAAGCTAAAAGATTAAAATTAATCTTGTTATTATAATAACAATTATTTTATTTCAATTTTATTTATTTTAATGACAAGGTCTCATTTTAAGCTCTATTGCATTCTATTTCAGTGAAGTGTCATCAAAAGTCAAAGAAGAAATATGAAACAATAATACTGCTTTGTTCAAAAGAGTGACAACCAACACCAAGGAATTCATATGAGCTTAACTTCCATATTAGTAAAACAGGACATATTTACTAAATATAAAACAACATACCTCAATTATTTCATACAATATGTACATATTACATATAATAAAAGTTATGGTTATTAATGTTTCCTAAATAAATAATAATATTATTGATAAAAATCTTTAAAACATGAATAAGAATATATATATATATATATATATATATATATATATATATATATTATGAATGACATTTTTTGTCACAATTAATAAAGGAAAAATATATTAAATTTCCTTTTATATATCATAATTTATGATGGACTAATTAAAAGTCGTGAAAAAAAAGCTATTATTATCTGTGATGGAAAAAAAAAATCTGTGCCAAAATGCTTGTAACACTTAAATTTTTGAAAACATTTATTTAGCTACTGACTACTTTGTAACATGAAACAATTCAGTGGAAAGATAAATGATTGATTATTTTTACTTGAATTTAAAATAAAAAGTAAAATTGATTAAATTAATTAAAATTGGACTTTATATGTTAGGTCCAAAATCAGGATAGAGCGTGAATTTTAATTTATTTCATATAATAAAAATATTTCAATTTTTAATTTTACTATAAAAACATTTTATAATTTTTTAAAGTATCTTACCTGTCGAAAATCCGGAAGCAAATTAGTCACACAGTCTACATAACTGGCTGATGAGTAATTCTCCCTACACCTCACCTCTTTCTCCCTGCACTTCCAATTTTACATATTTGTCCTTTTGTTTATGCAGTCACGTGATTATTTCTCTCCCCTATTGAATCAGTTTTACCATCCTGCAAGATTTGAGACAAAACCAATATGATAAGAACCAGAAAATAAAAAACATCATCCAAGACATAACAAAACAACAATGAAAAACGTACTTTTTTCTCTTCTGCAGGAACTCCATCGGCAAAACCTAAAGCATCTTGATTTGAATCATTGTTAGTGTCGTTCCTACAATATTTATGGTACAATTAAATTATCATTAATCTACAGATATATTATCTGTATTTAGTGTTGCTTTAGCCACAGAAGGTGCCATAGAGGGTTGAGTACGAGAATTCAATAATGCTTCAGAATGTGGTCCATTGGCAATTCCTTTTTCAACTTGCTCACGACGCAATTCCATGTGCGGCAGCGAGAAGCCGCAGATCGAGTTGTGGTTCACCTTAGCCGCCGTTCCAACTGTGGACAACCCAAACCCGGCCATATGCACCCCCCAAATGCAGATCCACTTGTGGTTACCATGATTCGCAGATCCAACTGCAGCACAACCTAATCCGCATTTCTAAGTGCGTTGGTCATTAACCGCAGTTCCATGTGCGGTTCGACCTGCAAATCTTCCCTTCCATGTCCATGTCCAACCCAAATAAAGCAGAAAAAAAACATACTAAACTCAGATCAACCAAGCACAAACATAAATTTGTCAAATGTATGTCTGAGAAGAAGGCACCAACACAAAACAGGAAGAGAGCAACCCACGACACTAACACCAAACAATGGAATTAGGGGTATAATTGGAATTAAAACAAATTTAGGAGGTGCAGGGAAAAAGAGGTGAGGTGTAGGGAGAATTACTCCTGATGATTGATTCCGCCTATTCTTCTTCTTCCTGCTGTCAGTTTGACAAAACACTGTTCCTTTGAAATATGTGAAAAACGTTTTTGCTTCTTCTGGTCAAACTATTATTTAAATGAAGACACAAAAAAAGTCAAATTAGAGTTAAGTAACATTAATTTGAGTTGGGACCAAAGTAAAACAGAAACAAAGTAAATTAAAGTTTACGTTTGGACAACCCAACATTACTCCAAAATGCAAAAGGTTCCCCTCCTACAAACACAAAATTAATGCCATAACTGACCTTGCAAATTCTGTCTCCTCTGTTCACATGATTTTATATAAAAATTTACTGTTTTTATCAATAAATTGCAACTTACTACTATATATAAACATGTATTCTATTTACATTATTTATTAGAATAATGATACTTGAATAATATTTTTTTTATAATATTTTAATATTATTTACGTGTTATTATATGATTGATCTATGTTAATGTTTATGATTATTATTATTGATTGTGGAATAATTTTGGACCAATCACAAAATGATACGTAGATGATGTTAAAATATTGTCAAAGTATCATTATCCTATTTATAAAATAATTCTCTAAACATTAAAATGTATATATAAATGAAGGCTTTATGATTATAGCCGAATTGGTAAAATAGGACATCTTTTTATAAGTTTGTAGTTGAATGAGTTATGATTTCCTTTTAAATTAACAGTATATAGTATTATTGATGCAAAAAAAGGGGATAAGTTATGAATTTTGAACGTATAAATTGCTTCATCGATTCAATATACTTATCATATATGTGCTCAAATACTTTTTTTTGTAAATTTTGCAACAACCATATCTAATCAAATGTCGCACGTGCTTTTGAACAAACGAAAATATAAAGGATGAAGATTTGGATGTAAAGAATATTAAATACTCGATTACACACAAAATAATAATGATAATAATATATTAGAGAGTTTATTTTCCAGTTTATTTAATTTATAATATATTAATGTTATATATATACTTATATATATATATATATATATATATATATATATATATATATATATGTATAATTTTAAAACTAATATTAATACTATACAAACATAACATTTGAGAATTTAAGAACTTTTATGATTGAAATTTCTATATCAATTACTAATAAAACCATATTACAATATATAAATGATTATGTAAATTTTATTTTAAAGTTGATATTATAAAATTAAGTTAAATTCTACTTCTTAACACATTTTTTAAAAAATTATCTAATTTACTTCAGAAACATATCTAAATATAATATTCACTAAACTATGCGTGTCTTAGATATTGTTATTCAATTAAGAATTTAAGTAAATTTGATGAAAGTATACACAAAAGGAAAGAAAGTGAACTTGAATATAAATATATTATTTCATGTTGTCAAATATTAATCTCATTTTAATTACTATTTTATGTGTTCTTGATATCAACGTGGATTAAAATTTAAAATGCTTCACGTCCTTCAATTTTGTTAGGCCTCTTACCTATTGAAGGACATCTTGGAACATAGACAACAAGGAGGAAGATGCTATATTATGAATTTTAATAGCCTACACTTTTAAGAGATAACTGGATGGTCTCTTTAACATCTAATCAATATTAAAGAATAGTTGCAGTCATTTCTAGTAGACAAGTTGCCTCAATAACTTATTTTGTGAGATCTTTTATGTGCAAGGTACTAATTTTATGGGATCATTACATGTTTCCTTTGGTTTTATATACATATTTTTTTTTATTATGGATTATGTATCCAAGTGGGTGGAGATTATTGCTACAAGATCTAAAGAGTTACAATTGTGAATTTTGTTAGGTCTCATATCTTTCGCAAATTTGGAATACCTTAATCTATTGTTAGTTATTAGAAAATTCATTTGTCAAAGGTCCATGGAAGTTTACCTGAAGAAGTATAGGAAGGTTCAAGTTAAGATCTCCAATAGGAAAATGTAGAAAATTTTGGAAAAACTAGTTAAAATTAATNGAAAAGATTGAAGCAAACTTCTTCATGGTGATCTTTTGACTCATAGGACTGCCTACAAAAAAACACTATTGGGATCTCCTAGTTAAATTCTATAACATGGATGACGACCGAGACAGTAGAAAAAGCTTTAGCTACATGAACTTTATGAGATCTAATTGAAACCCTATAAAAAAAAATCAAAACTTTAGGAGAAGAGTAAAAGATTTTATAATCAATCTATAGTTGGGAAAGAGTTCATTGTTTGATAAAAAGTCTTATTGTTTAATTATAGACATAAGTTTATATTCGATAAGCTTTATTCCTGTTGGATTGGACCTTTTCTTACTAATCATGTTTATCCTTATGGTGTTGTAGAATTGCAAAGTGAGTCCTTAAACAAGACTTTTAAAAGGTTTAC
>NW_014543262.1:380897-390727 GCF_000741045.1 Vigna radiata var. radiata | reverse complement strand
TACACTAGGTTTTTCAAAGTCTTTTTTCACTAATGCAAAGAGTTTCTCTAGTAGTCATAACTCTAAATCTCTTAGTGAAAAAGTTATTTTAGAAACTAGGTTTGGTCAAAATATATAAACTCTTACTTTTGAAAATTAGGTCAAGAAACCAAAGAGTAAAATCGTAATTGCCACTAATAACCGATTATCTCAAGTGATAATTGATTATCGTATAAACTTTTCAAAAAACTTTTTCTCGATGTGATAATTGATTATCACTTTCTGATAATCAATTATCATATGGTGATAATCAGTCATCGCATCGACTTTCCTAAAAATTGTATTCTCTGTGTGATAATTTATTATTACTTCTAGTAATCGTTTACCACAAAGTGTTAATCGATTATCACAAAGTATTTTTGAAGCATTTAAAAGTGTTCTAAGGAATCTTGTGCAGAGCTACTTTTTAACTCTCTAAACTAAGTCCTAAACGCAATTTATTCATAATAAGACTTATAGCAAAAGCCTAATTTCCAAACATATTAAACTACAATTCTTCTAATATCTTTTGCATATTTGAGTTCTTAGACTTGTTTTTATCATCATCAAAATATCTTGATCTTCATCATCTTCTCTTCTGCCAACACATATTACTACATGAATCATTATCAATAAAATAAAGGGTTAAGTATGTTTGTAGTCCCTCAACTTACATGCGGTATTGAAATTCGCCCTTATAGAAAAGTTCATCTAAAACTCATACCTATAGTTTAGTAAAGCATGGAATTCACAATCCTCATGGTTCAAATTTAAATTTTTTTTAAGGTCTATGGCGATGCTAAGTGGATTAAAAGGTTTGCTCACATGGTTAACAGATGGCTGACAAGAATGATTTAAAACAAAAACATTTTTCTAGTTTTATTTTCTTTTCTTCTACATTTGCTTCTTTTTTTTCTTTCCCTCTTTCATCTTCTTCTATGCGAACCTCAATCCCAACAGTAAAGGTCTCATCATTGCAACTCCTCCATCCAACTAGACTCACCAATGACGATGTCAACAACATCTAGAGCCCTTGTCGATGTTACCAGTATGCCTCTTTCCTTGTTCTTCTTCATACATAAATGGAGAGAATTTCTTCACGTGAAACCACTATCAACATCAAGACACGCGACCGCGTGCTCCACCTTCGTTCTCGACTACCATCCGTGACGCCAATTGTTGTTGGATTCGTTAGTGCTAGTGATTTCATTTTGAAGGGTCCATACTAGTTTTAAATATATTGTTACAATCTAATCCTACACACTTTCAAGCTCAATAATGACAACAACAACCTCAAAATTTCAACCACCAGACCATCACCCTCCAAATCAATTTCCTCACCCTATAATCAACCTTGTGATCGGAATGTTTCTCCTTTATTTCCAAAACATGGTCGAAACCATAATCAATGAAATCAACATATCAAAAATTCAATTTCCAAACATGCACTTCACAAAATCTTAAGTTTCAACCACCTATTACCCCGAATTGGTGAAACTATTAAAACCCTGCTACTTCCAACCAATGTCATTTAGAAAGCATCATGAGTTATGAACAAATTCCATAATACACAATAAACCTTACACCAATAGATTATAAGTAAAATTCACCTCTAATATCCCCAATAAATAAACAAAAGCAAATAACATTAATCCAACCGCATAAGCACATAACAAATCAACAAAAGAAAGATGTAGAAGTTATTCCAAATGCAGCTTGTGTGGCCAATAATGAGTTTGGTGGGATGGAAATGGTGCAATGGTGAGATCCTTAATGTTGGAGTCGAGGATCACATAGAAGAAGATGAAGGAGAGAAAGGAAAAAAAAGAGAAAAAATCTAAAATAAAATAAAAATTATATATTTATTATTTTTAAATACATGTGTCAGTTATGTGCAGTCTCATATATAGATTTTTTTAATCCACTCATTGTCATCTTTATAGACTTCAAAAAAAAAACTTAAGGTTGTTCAACAAGAGAGATGCATTTTATGTATTACTAAAACATATGGAAGGGTTTTATAAGAACATTTTTAGAAAGACAAATTCTAATTTTGCATATAAATTTAGAAATTAAAAACATATTTAATTTTGAAAAAAGAAATTATAATAATATATTTAGTGAAACAAATTTTGTTTTTATAGATTCTTTGTGATTATTTATAATACAAACAAGAAAATAAAAAAGAAATATAATTTTGAAGAAATTATATTAATTATTTCAAGACATGATTTTCAAAAGTTGCAATATAGTTTCATGATAAATGGCATGGGGTTTGGAGAAGACTCATCATTGATCAATAAATTTAAACTATTTTTGCAAGAGACAGAATTGGAGAAAGAATATGAAGACTTTAAGACATAATTAGAATCTTAGTGAAGATTATCTTGTATTGGAAAACAGGTCAAACCTTCTTGTTTAGACTTCAAAATCATATTAAAAGCAAAAATAAGATCAAATTTTCTTATCTTTTTTTGGAAGGTGACTTTAAATAGAATTCAAACTAAGGAGGCAACTTTTCAAACATCATACTGTTGTATAAAATTTTTGTCCATTATGTGGAAAAGCTTGAGAATCAATTTCTTATTGGTTTTAGTTGTAAGTTTATTCCTTATGTCTGGTAAAATTGCTATTCATGCGAGGAAAGATAATTTGTATTTCCTACTTATTACATCAATCATTTATGATGACATATATAAGAAAGTATGCTTAATAATTTGATAACAATTTTAAAATGGACTTTCCTAGAAGTGATTACAAAACGAATATGAAATGTCACGGACTTCTTCTTTCTGCAACCTAACAAATTTCTTCCTGCACCTCTATCAATAGGATTTTACTTTTCGGAACACGACATATTAATTCTGGAAATATCTTTTCAGAAGATACTCATCCTCCCTCTTGTTTCGGGTCAAGAAGTTTATAATGGGGTGCTAGAAGAAATTTAATAAGGGCCAAGAAGAAACACTCAAGGTCACACTTTACAAAATTTAGCCCAAATCACTTAGAAGATAGTAACATTAATTAAAAGACTAACTTAAAGGAAAAATATAATTAACTATATTGACTAACTTATATATTAATTTATCATCTAAAAAATATTAATCTCTAAAATAGTTACTATTGTTAATAATTAATATTAATGATTAATTTAAAATATAATTAATAATTAATTATAGTATTTTATTTATAATTGTGATTATTTTAGAGATTAGTGAGTAATTAATTGAGTCTAAAAATAACTATTTAAATATATTTTTTACTCTAATAAAATGATACACATACGCTCTTCTTTTCATATTTTAAGAAAAAAATGATAGTCATTATAACATGACAAATAATGGATTATTTATGATGGGTAAACACTGGGTGAATAAAATAGTTAGTGAAAAAAATACTCACATAAATAAATAAGGTTTAATACCTATTTTGGTCCCTTTTTTGGAAAGGTTTGTTCAAAGTGGTCCTCACTTTTTTAAAAAGTTCACTTAAATCCCAGCTTTTGCAAAAACTGAGCAAATCTGTACTTCTCACTCTTACTTACTGATGAGCTTGCAAGATAGTGTATCTGACTCTGATGGTATAATCACCATTTCAAATTAGGATTCATTCACAATTTCAAATTGTATTGACAATATGTGCAATTGATTCCCAATTTCCATGAACCCCTACAATAAGTTTTACCAATCCCAATCTTTAATTCGAACAATTCAAATCCCTAATTATTTACCCCAATTTCATTTTCTTTAATTTAACCCTAACTATTTTAATTTACATGTCACAATTTTTTATTTTTTTAAACACATAACAATTCCAATCATCATATATTAGCCACCTGGCAGCTCTGCTGTTAACAAAGTTAACGTCGTTACCAAAAAGGACCTATTTGCTTAGTTTTTACAAAAACTGAAACTTAAGTGAACTTTTTAAAAAAGGGAGGACCACTTTCAACAAACCCTCCAAAAAGAAGGACCAAAATAGATATTAAACCAATAAATAAATAAATAAAACACTTAATTTTTTTCTTTATATAATTTTAAATAAAAATTCAAGATTTTAGATTTTTTATTGATTGATAAATTTTATTGTATTTGATTTATTTTTTTAGTAAAGGAAACAAGTTAATGAATTTCTACCAAAAAAATTAATTTAAAAAGCCATGATACGTTTCCTTTGATAATGTAGGATATATATATATATATATATATCTAAAATCCTAATAATACTAAAAATAATGTGAAAATTGAGATTAAAATGTTTTAAAATAAAAATGAAAATATAATGATGATATATTTGGATTAATTACAATCATTTAATTGAATTTAAAAATAAAATTAAAAAGATAGAAAAATAATTACAAATGAATTAGTTTCAACCTTTTATTAAAATATAAACACAAGTTATATGCAGAATCAAAACAGATGAAAAGAAATCTGAAAATTCAACGTTAACACAGGATTTAATAGACAGCAAAAGCAACATGCAAGACTTGACAAACCAGATTTTGGTTTCCAAAGTAAAAGACTCTAACAAATTGATTTTACCGAATAAAATGTTAATCAGTACTGACTCAATCACATATCAAAATCACAGCATAAACAGAAGAAGGTACAATAACCAACATTTTGCAATTTTTTGCCTGTAATAATAATTTCAGTACATGGAATTGACTGCAAAACTAGACTAAACATGTCATAACAAAACATTAAACTACGAAAAATTATTAGTCTTCATAGTACCAATAAATTGATTGTTTCCTGTTTCATTTTGTGAGACCAGATACTTTAAATTTAGAGAAAGCATGACATTAAATGAGTGGAAAAGCCAATCTAGCAATCTCTACAAATTCGTAGAGAATTTTCATTAAACAATGGTTTCGTTTAGTTAATACATACATAATCTTTTTGAGATAGCATTTGTTGAATAAGATGTGTCTAAGAGGATGATGTTGTCTGCAATCAAATCCTCTGTCAAAACAGAATCTGAGTTCATAACCCGCTGCAGCGGTAACAAAAACACAGATCAATAGATGTTGAACTTGAGAAAGTATTCCATTATAAACAAAATTACATAAAAAGAAATTGAGAAGGCAACAAAACAATTAAACAAAAGAACAATTGCATAGAAAAAAGTAGAAAAGGTAAATGCACTTAAAATCAGGCCTGTACATAAATATATGCCAAACTATGATATTAATCAAGTGAACCAAACATTTGTTAGACTTAGAAAACATTTTTGTTTGACTTGGAAAACCATTTTGTTAAAATATTAATTTAAGCAAAGTGCATACCAAAATTAAACCAAGCCCTGCCAAAAAGAGACTGCAGCTCTACCTTTGCTTCATTGGCTGTCTTGCATTATAGACTGAAATCCATTGTGTAGCAGGAACCCCAAACGACCTTCTTTTTGGGCTGTGAATCATCTTCTTCAATATTCAATCTACCCCTCTTCTACCCTTATATAACTTTTCCTCCCGACCCCTATCCTAGCAGAACTCACTCTACCCTTATATAACTTTTCCTCCCGACCCCTATTCAAGATAATGCAAGATTGTTATTATCTTGAATGCCTAATACTGTTAAGTATAATTAAAATATAATTAAATTAAATATAATAACTGATGGAAGCTAGCCAAGGTCTGGAATAAATGTGTAGCAATCCCAAACAGCAAGCAAACTTCGAACAGAGTGATGCAGCGGATAATGTTGTTGATGCAGTGTATATGGATGAGTGCAATGGTGTTTCTGTTTTGGAAAATGGTAGGAGTGTGTGGGTTATCTCCTCAGCTCAGAAGGCCTTCCCACTATGGAAGGAAGCTAGAGGAAAGGGTAGAGAAAGTGAAGAGAATTAGTGACTCAAGAGCAAAGCAAGCTGGAAATTCATTTCTGCAGCATTTCACTAAGCTCAAAAGTGATTTCATATGCCAATACATCTCATATTTATAGTGGAAGACCTATACTATTAATGATGCAGATGGCAACGGTGGAGGTGCAACAAATGCTTGATGGAAGAACGATCGAACTAATTCTGGTGGAGGAGGGAATCAACTAGATCTTCTTCTCGGATTGGACAGTAGAAGAACGCAGCAATGGAAATTGTGCTTGGCAACGCAGCAGAATGAATTGAAGAATGATGATGATGACTGGAGGGCGCAGTGGAACGAATATTGGTTCGGTGATGAGAATTGATGAACCGGTGATGGAGAAAAGTGTAATGAAGGTAGAGTTTGGATGCTGAAATGTGATGCATATGGATAGAGATATGCTAGGAATGGAAGCCTAGCTAGGGAGAGAGGCTAGAGGAAACTCTCAAGCTCTCTCTCGGTGACCTTCAACAAAAAGAAATTTCTGGACAGAGATCAACAGAATAATTCTTCATTCAAATCAAAGGTGATGGCCTATGCTGATACAAGCAACTTTATAAGCAAATGTCTAGCCTATGGACGATGCTTGATTGAAAATGAACAATGCAGATTTCCAACACTTGTCAACGGTGTGGAAGGTGTGCACCTCTTCTAGAATCAGCAATGCCATGGTGTNGGACATGTGCANTCCAAGTATTTCAGCCGAGGCACTCCATGATGTGTAAATGTGATGGTATGAAACATGTGCCTTCATGATGTAGCCCCATCCTTGCTAAGCTCACCCCCTTTTTGTGTAAAATGACTTCTTTGTCCTTCTTCTTGGGTTGGTTTGGTCCATGCTAAATCATCTACTTGATCCATGATCTCCTAGCTTTATTAGACCTACAAAACACATATAAACATATTAAAGAGAAGCCTTCTAAGACTTAGAGAAAGAAAATTAAGAAAAAGTTTTTCTTTACTTCCCTTTCTTAGCCTTAACTTTAGTTAGTACTCCTTTGAATGGAATGTCCTAAATGGGTTTCCATCATACCCTCCCTCTTGAAAAACGATTTGTCCTCAAATTGGTAAGATATAAAGAAGTACAACTTTGGTTTGTCACTTTCCTCCTGGATCATTAACATATCTACAATAAGCATCAAATATATCTCCAATTATTATCAATCCAAGAAAGAACTTTTTTGTGGAAGTAACTTTAGAATAAGGACTTTGTTTTATGGTTTTAAAGAAATTTGAAAGTCCTAATTCACAAGTCACTTTTCTTTTATCTTGAGTATCTTGTATCCTTAAGGGTAGCAATAACTCAAGATTTAAATTGCCATATTTTGAAGAAGTTTTCATTGAATATGGAATGATAATTGATTTGAAAGAGAAATATAAAATGAATGGAAAAGAAGTAAAGAATTGGAAACCTTCCCTTTTTGGTTCCCTTGTAATTGTAGGAGTAGAATTTGTCATCAGTAGCAATTGCTCCTTTTCTATCTTTTCTATTTCTCTTCTCTCTTCTTCTTTTTCTTCTTCTCTTCTCTCTCTTTCTTTTCTCTCTTCTTTTCTTTGCTCTTCTTCTCTTTCTTTCTTTTCTTCTCTCTGTCTCTTCTCTTCCTCTTCTTTTCAGCACTTGCAATTTATGGATCGGTGCTTTCACTTTCCAGCTCAAAGAAACCTGCACTGTTATATTTCTGCAAGAAAAACCAATGCTCCAAACTAAGCAAATCAATGAACTGCAAAACTTTTATCTGATTAGATTTTAGAGACCAAACTGGTTAAAACATGTATTGGCACCATAAATCCAAAAAATTGAATTGGTTTAAACAAGGAGTGAAGAAAAACTGTTTTAAATAAGCTTTGATAATTTGAATTCTGCACTTCTGGTTGTAAAACCAATTCAATCAAGTGTTTTAAAAAATCCTTTTGATCATTTAGAATGCCTCTCAAATCAGAATTGTATAAGCCAATTGCATGACACGAATCAAATTTAAAAACTGGATTGTTTCAGCATTGGAAAATAGTGCAGTATTCCTCTCGGCCAAGGCTATTTGGCTTCATGTGCATTCACTCAAATCTCACTTTCTTTACTGTTTCAGGGTGCTCTAGCAAGTTTCTTTTAGGTTCAAAACACTCAATCTTACAATCCCTCAGCTATTTGGTTTGTGTCTCAAAAATTGGGTAGTGGAGTTCCCAAAATTTCATTCTTTTTCTCTGCAGAATGGTGTTTTTATAAGGCTGTTTTTCCTTGCTATGGAGGCACTTGGATCAAGAGCTATATGAGTTTCCACCCCTCAAGATGCTACCACTAGCATGAGCAATCACCCTAGCACAAAATCTGCACCAATAAGCATCTAAACAGCACCAAACAGAATTAACAAACTGCACCAGAATTTCAAACCAGATTTTTGAATGTTTGACAATTTAGAGGCCAAAAAATAAGGAACTCAAAGGAAAACAGGGATGGAATAACAGCAAGCACTCAAAAGGAACCTATCAAAGGCACTAGAACAGATTAAGAAAGCAATAAAACGAAAATGGCAGATCACAAACTCATCCAGACCAAGCTGTTTGATATTTTGCAAAAGTGTTTGTTAAAATGCCCCAATGAAATTCAGATTTTGTGTTTTGGGGTTTTAACTGTTTAAATCTGGATTGCACGGTTCTACAAGCCTTTTAACACTTGTTTTTACTTTTTTGATCATTTATTTTCATTTTATAACAATGAACCAGCTCTTGCTGCAATCCACAAACAATTCTGCACAATAGGATCAAAAACAGTGGCTTAAAATAGTGTTCTGCACTAGAAAAACAAGCTGATTTTGGTGGTTTGACATCCAATTTCGAATGGAACTATTTTAAACTGTCAATTAACAATTCAAGCAACTTTAAATGATGATTTTAAGTGTGTTCAAACTTTAAAATAAAGTCTAATCTGCTGGTAACTCAAAATCATCATTCCACTTCCATTTTTAACCAAAAATTGATGGTTTCAAGTGCAAATCTGTATATAAGCCATGTTTTGACCAAATGAACAATGCTAACAACTTTAAACCATCAATTTGGACCTGCTAAAACTGTAAAACAGCCAAGAAACAGCTTGTATTACCAAGGCTAGATCAAGTCTTCCTTGCCTTATTGGTATATATACAGCTTATCCAGCACTCCAAACCCAAGAAAACCGAAATAAACCAGCAGAAAATAATACCAAAGTGACAGAAATTAAAACTGCAATATTCACTTGCACATGACCAAGACAACACGGAAATGAAAAATTGAAGCTGGAAATGACTCAAGCAAAGGTAATTCACCGTTTAAAATGAAAGAAGAACATAAAAAACACAGTGGAAACAAGAAATAGATGACTGGAATAGCAACATAGAGATGGAAATAAAAAATACACAACAGAAACAGCAATAAAACAGAGACAGAAACAGAATTCAGTAACAGCACAAACAGAGCACGACAACAGCAGAAATGGAATGAAAATATGGAAGAATTGCTTAGCTCTTGATGCGTGGACGACCTAAGCTCTGATACCACTTGATGGAAGAACGATCCAGCTAATTCTGGTGGAGGAGGGAATCAACTAGATCTTCTTCTCGGATTGGACAGTAGAAGCACGCAGCAATGGAAATTGTGCTTGGCAACGCAGCAGAATGAATTGAAGAATGATGATGATGACTGGAGGACGCAGCGGAACGAATATTGGTTCGGTGATGAGAATTGATGAACCGGTGATGATACAAGCAACTTTATAAGCAAATGTCTAGCCTATGGACGGTGCTTGATTGAAAATGAACAACGCAGATTTCCAACACGTGTCAACAAGTGTGGAAGGTGTGCACCTCTTCTAGAATCAGCAATGCCATGGTGTGGGACATGTTGTTAGAAGTGGGTTTGGAGCCTAACTCAACCTCACAAAACCGGCTTGTAGGGTGAGGTTTGCACCCACTTATATATA
>NW_014543262.1:369312-380381 GCF_000741045.1 Vigna radiata var. radiata | reverse complement strand
ACATGTGCACTCCAAGTATTTCAGCCGAGGCACTCCATGATGTGTAAATGTGATGGTATGAAACATGTGCCTTCATGATGTAGCTCCATCCTTGCTAAGCTCACCCCCTTTTGTGTAAAATGACTTCTTTGTCCTTCTTCTTGGGTTGGTTTGGTCCATGCTAAATCATCTAGTTGTCCATGATCTCCTAGCTTTATTAGACCTACAAAACACATATAAACATATTAAAGAGAAGTCTTCTAAGACTTAGAGAAAGAAAATTAAGAAAAAGTCTTTCTTTACTTCCTTTTCTTAGCCTTAGCTTTAGTTAGTACTCTTTTGAATGGAATGCCCTAAATGAGTTTCCATCAATAACTGTTTCGGTTGTAGGGTCACACTAACTCCCAACACCTACACAATTTGTCTTCTGGACATCCGGTCACACCTTCCATCTCCTTGCTCCCTTTGTTTCATTTAGTCCTTGTATTTCCTTCACAATACGATCTGGCCGGACACCAGCCAAAGATTCTCCGACGCTCAAGTCAGTATACAGTGCACTCTAGAGATGGAGAGAGAAAGAGAAAGCTGAAGTAAATGCGCAGTAACCAACTAACTTCTACTATTGACCTCTATTTATAGTTTTTGCTATGGGCACGTGATTAGCAAAACCTTAATCGCGGCCCAATTGTTGGCCCAATACCCTTAATCGTGTTTTACCTTAATTATGTCTTAATGCTGCCTTTCGATCTGCGCTGGACGGTATACCTAGGACTAACGTTCCTTCGTGAACATTATGATTGAGACAAGGTTAACATGTCGTTGATAGGCCGGGCGTTGCACCCACGCCGATTATCTTGGACAACCTGACTTGAACAGGATCTGCTCCATAGGCTCATACTTCTATATCCTTAAGTTGACCTGGCGGGCGGATGCTGTGCCCGTGCCAAACACGTTGCCGGACGTCTTTCATATGCCGCCCGGTCCCTATGGTACACAGGCCCCCCAAGCCTTAAGCGATGCAGTGGCTATAAGGTTTGAAGAGAAGTCCGGGTGTCCTTGGGTTGGACTGTTGACCTATCGCCTATGACGTGGGAACGTTTGGGTGGGAAAAGACAAGTGTCATCAGTAGGGGGCTGTCAATTCCTGGCAGTTGTAACGTCCACAGATCTGGGCCGTTGAACGTGGTAGTCTTGAACGGTGAGGATGCGTTGCAGTTTTTCAAAAAATTTCTATAAATATGGTGCTGAGTTCAGCCATCGTCACGTTTTCTCAACTTCTTTTCCTTTCAAGCTTCTGCATCCGTTTTCCCCCAGGTAATAAGATGACTATTGTTGACGTTGAGTCTTCACTGGAGTCGTCAGGTCAGGATGGCGGCGGCGTGGGGAGTGGCGATGGTGGTGAGGGCAGCAACTACGGCGGTCAGTCTTCTTCCCCGGGCTTTGTGTCTTCTCCCTCAGGCTCTGCATCTTCTTCCCTGGAGGCCCTCTCTGAGTCCGAGCTGACCAACGCCATCTTCGAGATGGCTACTCGTACGACATCGATGGCTGGGTATCAAAGGGAATTTGCTGGTCGCCGCGGGGCAGCGAAAGTGCAAGCGGAGCTGGTTGAGGAAAGACGGGCGACCGCTGTCCTGCGTGGGGAGTTGGAAGCCTTGAGGGTTGCCCATGAGGAAACAGGAAAGCGTTCGGCTGAGATGCAGATGGAGCTGATAAAGACTACCTCGAAGCTGGCTGAGACGGTCGATCTGCTGAAGAAGGCTCGTGCCACTAATGCTACTTCGCTGAGGAGTGCAACCAACTAAAGTTAACAGTTATTCGCCAAAAAGAGGTGGAGTGCGGGCTCCTAAAAAAGAATGCCGCCTTGACCTAGGAGTTGGCGGGGGCGAAGGAATAGGTTGTTGAGCTGAATGCTAGCATTGTCGTGGAGCATGAGGAGGGGTTCTAGAATTGCGACAGGCGGCCGTCCTTCTAAATGTTCATGAGGCTTTTGATATTGGCTTCGACATTGTGTACAATGGTGAGTTAGTGCACCTTGGTCCGTCGGCCGCCTCTGAAAATCCTGCTGACCCCGAGAGCGTTGAACCGATCATAGCCAAGGAAGCCGACGACAAGGAAATAGCCGACGATGATGATGAGGCCGACGAATAGATGGGTTGTCTAGATTTTACTTTGTAAATTTTTAGGTTGGTTAGGTGATGACTGAGGAGGGAGACGAATCTGCTGAACCGAGAGAGATTTCCCAAAGTGAAAAGTTGCTGGACTTCAAGAATGCACCGTCAAGATTCAACTAGGAGTGCTTCTCGATAACTCCAGCAAAATGACCGATAGTGGAGAATATGGCCATGGCAGCAGAAGAAGTGTAGTTTAGAGATAGGTGGAGATGGATGTTATGCTTAAGGAATGACTACAACTCAGGCAGCCTTCCATACAAGGAAGGAAGTTGCAAGGAAAGATTTAAGCTAGGACAGACTTTCGGAAGGAGAGTTGGCAAAGGCAAATCTCAGCAGAAATTTCATTCATCCAAAAGTATTTTACAAGGGAAGATGCCATGAATTTATAGACTATTCATGGAGCTGCAGAGTGAGAATGATGAACCAGAAACATGGATCAGCTGCCACGTGTTAACCCATGTGTAAAAGATGAACCTTCTAGAAAGGCTTATTCAAAATGTGCTAAAAAGAAAAGAACACGTGGTCTGGTGCTGACTGAAGAAGATCTTGCCGTGGTGTATACTTAGCAAAGGGTGGTGGTGCAGCTAGCAACTTTGTCATGTGGACGGATTTGCCCCATCTCTTGGTGTCTCCAAATTCCACTTAAAATGAAGGAAAAGAACTTTTTCCCTGTTGTGCCCTGTTGTGTCCATATCTTCAAGCTCTTCTTGGATTCTTCTACCCAAACTTAATTTTTTTTTATGACGTTGTAACAATCGACAACCGGATGGTACACAATTGGTGTCCAGTTTTTGGATACTTCATTTTGATTAATGGACATTTTCATTCACTGCTATTAATTTCGTCGTTGGTTTTATTATTTCTGAGTTTCATTTTTCGCAAACCAAGTGGTTTTGGCGGATTGTCTTGTGTTGGGGGCGACAGGACATTGCCGTTCACCGCCCGACCATGTTGAAAGGATATTTCCGTTCATCAACTTGGTTAGTTTTGTTGAGGGTTGGCAGGGCATTGCCGTTCACAGCCTGGCCAAGTTGACAAGAGATTTCTGTTCATCAACTTGGTTAGTTTTGCTAAGGGTCGGCAGGGCATTGGCATTCACCGCCCGGCCAAGTTGGCAGAAGATTTCCGTTCATCAACTTGGTTAGTTTCGCTGAGGGTCGACAGGGCGTCGATGTTCACCGCATTACTTAATCGCTTTGGTGCCTTTTTGAATTTCCATTTGCAAAGATTAAGTTACATGGAAACATCTTGTCATCTCATTCAAAATCACAAAATTGTACAGTTACATCCTGCATTAACTAAAATAAAATTTTAAATGGGACGCGTTACACGTATTAGGTACGGGGCGGCCGTCTGAGCAGGAGAGGCGCTAGGCACCATTTCCCAGTGCTTCTATAACTTTAAAGGGGCCTTCCCACTTCGTCGCCAGCTTTTCGTGGGAGGTCGCCTGACGAGCTTCCCCTGTCTTTCGCCACACGGGGTCCCCCTCTTGGAAGCTTCGAGGGCGAACTTGGTGTTGTACCTTCGTTCCACCATTCGGCGACAAGCTTCCGCCCTGAGCACCGCCCTGTCTCGCCGTTCTTCCAGGTATTGAGCTCCACTCTAAGCTCTCGGTCGTTCAACTGGATATCTTCTATTTTTCTTCGAAGGGACGACTCCCCCAGCTCAACAGGCAGCATAGCGTTGGTTCCGTATGTTAAACTGAAGGGGGTCTCCCAATGAGGGGTACATCTATAAGCCCATAAGACTTCCGGTAGTTCGTCTACCCATGCCGCCTTCTTCTCTCCTAGCCTCTTCTTCAATTCGGCGACTATTGTCTTATTGACGACCTTAGCTTGGCCGTTCGTCTGGGGGTGCTCTACAGAGCTGGTGGTGTGCGTAAAATTGCTTCAGCTTCCTGTCCATGAATTGACGTCCATTGTCCGTGATTATTGTCTTGGGTAGCCCAAACTTGCAAATTAATTTCCAGCAAAACCTTTGCACCTGAGCCGTCGTTATGGATGCCAGTGGCTCGGCCTCGACCCATTTGGTAAAATAGTCGATCGCCACTAGGAGGAACTTTTTCTGAGCACGGCCGGGAGGGAATGGACCGACAATGTCCATCCCCAATTGGGCGAACGGCCAAGGCGACACGATCGTGTGAAGTGTATCTGGAGGCGTGTGTGTCATTGGAGTGCTCCTGGCGACACGATTTAGTGTCTTCCTCCATCATCGGCCAAAAATATCCGGTCGTGGACATCAACAGCGTGGATCGACCGCAAGGCCTGTGAACCCCCTGAAATAGTGTTGATCATTCCTCTCAGTGGGCGATCGTGGTTCTTCCTCGACTTCGGCTTCTACTTCATCTTTCGCTTCTCGGGCGGACGTCGCATCTATAACGACCGCCTTCACTACTGTTGGGTCTCCTCTCATTAATTCTCCTCGGGCTTCACCCATGGGGACTCCTGATCTTCGCCGGGGACTTATCAGGCCGATCCGTTTTCACGTAACCTTGTAATCGACCCGCCCGGACCAACTCCTCGATTTTGTCTCTGAGGGTCACGCAGTCTTTAGTGTCGTGGCCCATGTTTTGATGGTACAAGCAATGCTTATTGCTGTCTGCCCTGGGCAGAGTGGGACGTTTCAGGGCGTCTGAAGCAGCTGAGTGCTAAGTTTTCAAGGACAAAGTCAAGAGATTAGATATTGTACGTTTCACAAGAATAATTGATTTCAAGAGAGGATAAAATAAGAGGAGTTTGGGTAAGCATTGCAAAAGTGTTAGATGGTTTTAAAGCTCAAGTTAAGAAAGGAATAAGAATTCTGAAGTGGAATAAAGGGAATCAATGTTTAAAAAGGAATTAGAAGAAGAAAAGTTTGAGAAACAATTGTGTAAGACATAGAGCATATTTAAGGGTGTGTAATAAAAGGTGTAATTTCCAAGATGGAGAGAACATGAAGTCTGTGAGGAGAATTGAAGTATTGTAGGGTTGTGAGTTGAATAATAATCAGATGGAGTGGTTAAGCATTAATCGCAAATGGATATTGTATAAGGATGTTTTAAGATTAGTGGTTCGTATAGAAGAAAGGTTTTATCATTGGCTGAGATTAGAGATTTCAAGTGTTGAAGGAAGGAGTACATCGAAATATCAGTTTAGTAAGAAAGTGTAAGGTTAGAGACGTTCAATATACGTTGTGAAAGAGGGTATCGCGAATAATCAAAGAGTCTGGGTTGATTGAGACGTTCAAAGTTATGAAGTTGCATGTTGTGGTAAAGGCAGTTTTTATCGGGTGTGGTTTTATGGTGATGTTCAGTGTTCGGCTAAGTTTGATCAAGAGAGAAGTGAATGATGGATTGTAGAAGGCAGTGAGTTGGTAAGTTTAGATAAGATCAGAGGAAGAGGATTGGTGTTACTGGTTAAGGGTATCTTAAGGGCTCGGGTTTGAAGTTTATATGGAGTGGTTTCATGGCAGGAAAGGAAAGCAAAGGTGGTGCATCAAGTATAGTTGAGCGAAGGATGGAAGCAAGTGTTATGGGAATTCAAGATGTTTGTCAAGTGCAAGTGAAGAAAAGATGATGTTGTTCTTTAGTAAGTTTGAGGTGTGATTCAAGGGAGGTTTGTTGTTTACGTGTTAGACCATTAAAGGTTTATGTAAGTAAGAATAAAAAAGGAGTAAGTTAGACACGTGTGAGACACGTGTAAGGAGAGGGTAGAATGTTATAGTTTGTTAGGAGAGAGAGGGTATAAATAACGAACCAAATAGAAGGAGAGGGGTATTAGATATTTGGTGCCTTTTGGGTAGAGACTGGATCGTTGTTCAAGTGGAGGAAGGGAGGTTTCTTTGGGTAGGATACTTACATGTATTTTCTTTTTTCGATACATTACAGTGTTAATATAATACATACATATACTGCCATATTCTGTTGTGTTAAGAGTTGGGTGAGAAGAGAGTGATCTGTTTTGGTTCCCTGAATAAACGAACCTAACAGCTTTGGTCCGACCTGCCGGATCTGTGTCGGAGGGAAGAAGAGCGAGCGAGGAAGAAAACCATAGCGAAGAAGAATGGAGGGAAAATTAAACGCATAGAAGGAAGAATGACGGCGATGGAGTCATTAATGGAGGAATTGAAGGCGGCGATGCGAGCGACGACTCTAGAGTTCCAACGAGCTTTAGGACGACGAACCAGGAACCAACATCAGAGCTCCGAAGGAAGTCCCGATTCTGTCGACGCTGAACACGAACGGCGACCACCAGAGAGTTCGGAGGACGAAGCCGAAGAGGACAGAGGAGACGTGCAACGTAGCTGGATGAAGATCGCTGAACTACCAACGTTCGAAGGAGTGGACCCGTGGGCTAGATCGCAAAGGCAGACAAACTCTTCGAACTCCAGAGCATGACGGAGAAGATGAAGCTCGTCTATAGATGCATGGAGGGAGGTTTAGCAAGCTTCTGGCGGAAGAAACCCACACATCCGACGTGGAGAGGTTCACCGATGCTCTGACGCAAAGGTTTGGCAGACTAAATCGGGGCACCGTTTGTGAGGAGCTGGCAACGGAACAACAGGAGGGGAGCGTCGACAAGGACATCCAGGAGCTGGAAATTCTGGTGCCACAAGCATCGGGAAAACCACATCACTCCTCATTTTTTGTTTCTGTCGATCTTGGAGCTAACATTATAAATGGTGTTGAGGCTGCGGGGGCTACTGAGCGAAGACCAGATACTTATTCGTTGATTGGTGATCAGTTGGATCTTGGGTCGACAATGTTGAACAGTGATTGTGATAGGTTTCTGATAAAGAAACCTTATCTCTCACCCAAACAATCTCTCGTAAGCAAATCAGAAGGTATGTATAATCTTCTGGTTTTATTGAACTCTAAGAAAGAATACAAGAATAAAAGGTACAAAGGAAGCTTAACCTTTCCCAACAAGGATACCCAATCCTGTTTAGAACTATTAACAGTCAAAAAGTCCATTCTTCTATTACACACATCTATTTATACAGAATTAAGTTTCCCCCCTTTCTAACTGTCTGACAGTTAGGCCAACTAATAACGACTAATGCTTCACTTGCTCTTCTTTCTCCTAACATACACTTGCTCTACCCTTAAAAAATGCGGTTTACCACTTCAGTCTACCATCCGTCTTAGGATGGTACGCCGTGCTCATTTTGAGCTGTATTCCCTGCATCTTGAATAATTCCTTCCAGAAAATACTCAAGAATAAGGGGTCTCTATCACTCACCATAGATACTGGAATCCCATGCAACTTGATGATCTCTTTGGTGAACACGTCAGCTACGGTTTTGGCTGAGTATGGGTGTTTCAACGCCATAAAGTGCGCATACTTACTCAACCTATCCACCACCACCATAATGGCGTCATACCCTTGTGACTTTACTATGAAATCCAAGCTGATTTCCTCCCACACTACATGAGGAATTAGTAAGGGTTATAACAGCCCTTGAGGAGATGCTGCCATGTACTTATGTTGCTGGCATACTACACAACTCGCTACAAATTCCGTGATCGTCTTCTTCATTCCCACCCAATACAAGGATTGGGCTATCCTCCTATATGTACGGTAGACTCCCGAGTGCCCCTCAGTTTTAGTTACATGGAATTCAGCAAGTAACTTTGGAATCCAAGTCGAACTGGATGATATCACCATCCGACCTTTGTAATGCAATCATTCATTCTCCAAAGTGTATGCTCCATGAGAGTTGGAATCCTGTTTCAGATCAGCAATCACTTTCTGCAATGCTACAAGTAGAAAATAATATTGAAATTTATTATTTAGAATTGATTGAAAATACATTCTCATATCCTCTATTTGTAACATTCTAATTCTCCTAAAAAAGGAAATAGAGAAACTAGGAAACAAAATAAAATAAAAGATTGTATATCTACTTTATCTAATTAGGAAGATTCTAAATCAATCTTCTCTAATTACAACACTCCCCCTCAAGTTGGTAAATGAATATCAATCATTCCCAACTTGCCTACAAGATTTTGAAATCTACCCGGAGGAAGCCCTTTTGTAAAAATATCTGCTATTTGAAGTTCTGTAGGAACATGAGTTGTAATCACAAAGCCTCTGTCAAGATTATCTTTTATGAAATGTCTATCAATCTCAATGTGCTTGGTTCTATCATGTTGTACTGGATTATGGGCTATGCTCATGGCAAACTTATTGTCACAGTGTAGTTGTATCGGGTTCTCCACTTTGACTTTAAGATCATCCAAAATGATTTTCATCCAGAGTCCTTCACACATTCCTTGAGCAAGAGCTCGAAATTCAGCTTCTGCACTAGAATGAGAAACTCTATCTTGCTTTTTGCTTCTCCATGTTACCAGACTATCTCCAAGAAACACACAATACCTAGAAGTAGATTTTCTGTCAGTAATAGAACCTGCATAGTCAGCATCAATATATATCTTCATAGTCAATGTGTCTTCCCTTTTGAATAATAGCCCCTTTCCTTGACTTGACTTCAAGTATTGAAGAATTTTGTCAACTGCTTGCATGTGTCTCTCTCTTGGATCATGCATAAATTGGCTCACAACAATAACTGCATAAGCAATGTCTGGTCTTGTGTGTGATAGATAAATTAATTTTCCTACCAGTCTCTGATATTGGGCCTTCTCTACAGAAGTACTTTCTTCATATCCCATTTTGTGATTCTGTTCTATAGGAACTGTTGAAGTTCTACATCCCAACTTTCCTGTTTCTTTGAGGAGATCAAGTACATCTTTCCTTTGGGAGATGAAAATTCCTTTCTTGGAGTAGGCAACCTCTATTCCAAGAAAATATTTGAGTTTTCCTAGGTCTTTCATTTCAAATTGAGTAGCCAATTTATCTTTTAATGCCAATTTTTCTGTTTCATCATCTCCTGCAGTAATCATATCATCTACATAGACAAGTAATAGAGTGAATTTACCTGTAGAAGAGTGCTTTATGAATAGAGTATGATCTCCTTGGCTTTGTCTGTATCCTAAGGAAACCATTGCTTTTGTAAATCTTCCAAACCATACTCTAGGGGATTGCTTAAGACCATACAATGCTTTCTTCAGGAGGCATACCTTGTTTCTTTCATTTTTCACTTCAAAACCTGGGGGAATCTCCATGTACACTTCCTCATCTAGATTTCCATGAAGAAAGGCATTCTTTACATCCAGTTGGTGTAAGTTCCATCAAAAATGGGCAGCCAAAGCGAGAATAACTCAAACTATATTCATCTTTGCCACTGGGGCAAATGTCTCCTCATAGTCAATCCCATAAGGGAGACGTGCGCCGCACACGTAGAAGAGAGTGACGCACGCGTTCGAGGGAGAACTCTTAAGCAAGATCGACTTCAAACTCTGAAGAGTGGAGAAGTTCGAAACACTCAAGGCCTTAGACGATCCTGAGTGAAGAATGAAGGAGAGAATGAGGGACAGAAGAATAAAGGGAGAATAAAGGAAGAATTTAAGTTTATGGGGGAGTTTGTTGGGATAAACTTAAATTTAGAGATTTATTATTTTGTTAGTTTTGAGTCTAGTAATATTTGGTTTGATTTGATATAGATAAAATAGGATGGATAACTATGATTTTGGTTTATCTAAGTAGAATATTATTTTGTGATAGAATAAGGAGATTTTATTTTTAGGTAAGTTGATATTTTATTGTCAGTTTTTATGATTTGTAATTGGCCCAAGGTCCAATTTGCACCTATTTAAAGGTTGTCAAAGTTTAATGAAAATAACTCACCATGGATTGAAGAGTAATATTATTTGTGTGGGTCAAACCCACAATGGATTGAAGAGTAAAATTATTTATGTGGGTTCACCGTTTTTCCCAACAGGTGGTATCAGACCCCAACAGTGGTATTAGAGCTAATGGTTCAAGACAGGGTTCAGCCGAGTACGTTCCCCCATGATCAGGTGAGTCAGGCAGGAGGCCAGTGGTCGCCGAATGAGTCATGAGAGGTGGGGAGAGCAAGTGAAATTGTCAAGTGTTTGACCATGGATTGAGAAAGAGAAGTGATGACTCGAGGAGAAGTCAACCCCTTAGTAGAACAAGCCGATAACTCCAAAAGCTTCTCCCCCTAGGTTTCAGATTCTTCACCCACTTCTTCCTCTTCATCTTCCGCTAACAGCAACACCCTTAAACTCTTCTCAGCACATCGATGGCTGGGTGCGAATGGGCCACAGCACCGGAAACAACGGCCCTCATCCTTTCTCTTGAGAAACTCTGGGTATGGTAGGTTTCTCACCATTCTTCCCCAATTATCGCTTCCACTTGTAATATTCGGCCTCATATTCACGTTCGCGACGCCTCCATCTCTTCTCGCATTCCCCGCGTTCTCCATTCTTCCACTCTGGTTCGTCGGGTAACGACTCTGTTCTGTTTGTATCACACTGCCCGTGGATCGCGCCCCTACGGGGTTTATCTTGAACCCACTCACGAAACTCCCTTGTGCTCTCACCATCGCATCCTCCACATCCCGAGCGACACGCATTGCCTCCATCAAATCCGGTGGGTTCTAGATTCTCACCTGGCCCTTCACGTCCTCTCGCAATCCTGCGAGGAAATAACCGAGTACTTGCTCCTCGGGTATACCCCTCGTATGTCTCGTCAATACCTCAAAGTTGCGAACGAATTCTTCCACCGTGCCCTCCTGTTGCAACGATGCCAACCTCTCGAACACCGTCCCTTTAAATCCCCCATCGAAACGGTTGATCATCGCCGCCTTCAATCCGTCCCACGAGCGATTTCTTGCCTTTTCTTTCCAGAAAGTAAACCAGTACGCTGCGCTTCCCTCCATACTTACGTACGCGATTTCCACTTTGTTAGATATTGTGTTTATTCCATTTACATGTTCATTTGTATTTGGGCTTAGCCCACACTCTTATTATTATAAATACATTACCCTATGTGTATACACAGACACATAAGGGAGATTT
>NW_014543262.1:360957-364365 GCF_000741045.1 Vigna radiata var. radiata | reverse complement strand
TTAGCCCACACTCTTATTATTATAAATACATTACCCTATGTGTATACACAGACACATAAGGGAGATTTCCCCTCATCTCTTTTACTATTTCATACACTTTGTCCTCATCGCTCATCACCATCTGAATGTCAAAGAATCTTTCCCCCTGTTGAGCCAACTAAGAGGTTCCTCTCCGTCGAATGTTGGCAATTCCACCCTTTTCCGCCAAGGCTTTTGTTCCACCCCTATGTTTCCAGTCCCTCCATTCTCATTCTCCCCCGCGACTAGGTGTCTGTTGTCGTTCACAGAACTGTCATCAAAACTCCCCTCCAGTGGATTGACACGCGTTCCCAAGAACCTCATATAATTTGTTGCAGGTCTCGTCGTACAGCCGCCGATTCAGCCTTCATTCCCTCCATCGTGATCTCAATGGCCTCCAATCTCGCCTCGGTATCGGTCTCCATCCTCGCGTCGCTTCTCGATAAATTTAGATCCGGCAAGTCGGACCAAATTGATAGGTTTCTGATAAAGAAACCTTATCTCTCACCCAAACAATCTCTCGTAAGCAAATCAGAAGGTATGTATGATCCTCTGGTTTTATTGAACTCCAAGAAAGAATACAAGAATAGAAGGTACAAAGGAAGCTTAAACTTCCCCAACAAGGATAACCAATCTTGTTTAGAACTATTAACAGTCAAAAAGTCCATTCTTCTATTACACACATCTATTTATACAAAATTAAGTTTCCCCCCTTCCTAACTGTCTGACAGTTAGGCCAACTAATAACGACTAACGCTTCACTTGCTCTTTTTTCTCCTAACATACATTCTCATCATCCTATCAGATTGCCATCACGATGACAAAGAAACTGAACAAAACAATTCTGCAAATAGACCATTTGATTCCAAAAGGGACAATTGTGGAAAGAAAACGTGATGAGGAGATTTTGAGCTCTCAGGAGAGGAGGGTTATGGATTGACACTTCGCTCACTTGGAGTATGATTGTGCTGCTTCACTTAATGATGTTTCTTTTTCCTACTAGAATCAAGATGACGTGAATGGGGATTTTGGGAGAGCTCATTTTGTGAATAAAGGGGGTTACAGTTCCGTTGTTGAGTATCTGGGGGAAGGAATTACAATCCACTCGAACCACGTTGTAACAAATATTTCATATGGTAGCAAGGAAACATGTTGTAAAACAATATTTCTCGGTTTGTTGAGGAGGGAGGAGGAAAGTGGTATGGCTGTTGCCAAAAGCGACAACAACAGTGAACCTCGTACTTCATACAATTGTTACATAGTAGCAGCCTTGATTGAGACATATTAGACACAAGTCAAGTCTTTAATCTAAAAGACCGGTATGTTCTCGGCGAGCAATTGGGTTAGGGACAGTTTGGTGTCATAAGGGCATGTTCGGACAAGTTAACAAGAGAGGTTTTGGCCTGCAAATCAATTGCTAAAGATAGGTTGGTTACTTCGGATGATTTGAGGAGTGTAAAACTTGAGATGGAGATGACTAGGCCATCCAGTCATCCCNATGTTGTGGATCTCAAAGTAGTTTATGAAGAGGAAGGCTTTGTTCACTTGGTGAAGGAACGTTGTACANGAGAAGCATGAATGGTTTTCAGAATCTGAAGCCAGGGTTATCTTCAGGCACCTTATGCATGTGGTTTGGTATTGTCATGAAAATAGGGTTGTTCGTAGAGATTTGAAGCCTGAGAACATTCTCTTAGCAACAAGATCCTCCTCATCTCCTATTAAATTGGCAGATTTCGAACTAGCAACCTACATTAAGGAGCNTGGTCAGAGTTATAAAATCAAAGTTTCTACAGCAAATGGCCCTGAGTACTTTGAAGCAACAGCTGAGGAGAGAAACTACTTTATGTTCAGTAATGTTAGGAATGCAATTGGGGCTCCTACCCTTATTACATTAGAAGTTGGTAAAGTAGCCATAGATGGTCAAAGCTGGAGCTCTTCGGATCATATCAAACATGCATTGAAGGTTCTCCNAAAAATTTTTGGGCAGGATTCAGGTCCAGATCCTGTTACCTATGTGGTGACTGATTGGGATACTGTTTGGGGGGCGATGATGAGTGGATTACCTGAGCCTGTTAGCAAAATGGACATATTGAGCACTGGAAATGAATATATTACTGAGGTGAATGGATTAGAAATCAGAGACAAACTTTACCTCTTTGAGTTGGGAGGTTTGGATCTAAATTTAGGAGCTACCTGTTTTGCATCCCTGGAAAAAATGAAAGTAGATTGGTGGCAGCTGAGCATTAAGAATGAGCAGGAAGAATGGAAAACAGTGGAGGAGGATTTGCCACCACCCAAGCCTCCAGACCGGTAATTGGAGGGCGCCACCTGGGAAGAGGAGTGTTACATCAAATAACAGTTCCTTAATTCAACCTTGAGGGCAAGGTTGATGTTGGGGAGGAGGGTAATGTTAGACCATTAAAGGTTTAAGTAAGTAAGAATAAAAAGAGAGTAAGTTAGTAAGTTAGTAAGTTAGACACGTGTGAGACACGTGTAAGGAGAGGGTAGAATGTTATAGTTTGTTAGGAGAGAGAGGGTATAAATAACAAACCGAACAGGGGGAGAGGGGTATCAGATAGTTGGTGCCTTTTGGGTAGAGATTGGATCGTTGTTCCAGTGGAGGAAGGGAGGCTTCCTTAGGTGGGATACTTACATGTATTTTCTTCTTTCGATACATTACAGTGTTAATAAAATACATACATATACTGCCATATTCTGTTGTGTTGAGAGTTGGGTGAGAAGAGAGTGATCTGTTTTGGTTCCTTGAGTAAAGGAACCTAACATTACGCTAGTTTTAATATACTAATCTTCATCTGAACTACTATTTTCAGAAGTCCTTCCAAAGTCATCTGATACGTTTTTATCTTGCAGATATGCAAAGTTATGAGTGAAAGGTAACTGTGCAACATAAAAGCAACTTGTTATAACTTCAAATGATACTTACAGGCNTTTTGTCCCAATCCTTTAGCCTTGAACTTGTCATCGTATGATTATCTCGTAATGGAGCCCAAGCAGGCTGTTGGTCGTCTACCTTGCCTNTGCCTTCATTAACACCAAAAAAANGAATGAGCAGTCAAAAATCACCTTTGTTGAGGCACCAGTTGAAGGCAATGAGGTTTCCCTAACTCTGAAAAGAAGGCTTGTTTAGCTCGTTTTCGTATCTCTGCCAGCATACACATTGGATGATTAGAATTATACACTCATCACNAAGATTGAACATGTTAAGATCCAGGAAAATAGAACATGNAGGAATAAAGTACTGTAGNTCTATAATAAGAATAAAAAGGAAATACAGCATCAAACAACTAACCTTTTGCATCCTTATTCCTAGAGGGGTTCAACACTTTTGAGCAGTTTGTGCCTTATTGACCTGCAACAGATGTGAACAAA
>NW_014543262.1:354920-359837 GCF_000741045.1 Vigna radiata var. radiata | reverse complement strand
CCTTAAAATAGAATTATAGGAAACATTGACGTTAAAACAACAAATATGGGAAAGAGATATCTNAAACACTAACTTGGTTCATCTGCAGTTTTTCCTTTCTTCTCTATTTCTGAGCAACAAAAATCTGTTGATATCTTTGATGAAATTCATCTATAATGTTGTCACTAATTGGGCGTCCATATTTGTTTCTTGTCACAAATGCATTTCCAAAGCCACTAGAATTGACATTCGAAACTTCTTCCTCCAACACAAAATCATTTCTTTTTCTTGACTGCATCATGATAAGAGATTTAGAATTGATTAATTTNTAAAATATATGCCAATTGGATATCAAAGTAAAACAAGTAAACCTTCTGTCTCATAAATGCCTCCTTTGATACCACACTTGGGAGAGAACTGGTGGCTTTATAATAAGAAGATTCAATAGAAGATTCATATATAGACCCATTATCTCTTCTCCGTGTTTCTCTGTTGGGTTTATGAGAACTGACAGCTCTCACCCAGGATGACCTGCTTCTGCTGCAGCCTCTTTGAAATAAGCTTTAAGATATTTATCATAGCACTGCAAGATTTTATTCAAATAAGTTTAAACCTGATGACTTGTTCTTACTGATGTTAGTTATGAATATACACTCTCAAGTTATTGATGTTATTATGTACCTAATGTATTTCAGAACTACACACAAATAGCTTCATCAGAATACTCCAAACTCACCTGAGATTCTCCAATTCCAGGAAATACCCAACCCCACAAATAGCTTCATCACAAAGAGGAGTATTTGAGTTCTCCTGCAGGACCAAGTCCTACTTCAATGTCTATCATGAGCTGAGATTTAAGAAACTCTTCCATATTCTCTNTAAAGCTCCGCATGTAGTCTCTATACAGTTGTATCAAAATGATAAGCAATCAATTTAACATAAAGAAGCAAAAATATTATCAATTGGAAACCAAAAAGAACNATAATTCCTTTTGACTTTCTTTTATCATATTCTGCCACAACAAAAAAATCACTAACATGGACAAACCCAATATATACATGGAATAACATGGTCATAAACATTTCACAAATGATCCTAATTCAAACCAATAAGATAGATGCAACTTACCAAGATTAATTCGGTCTAAACAGGTATAATAGCAAAACAGATACATATGTTACACCTAGTTCCAAATTTATCACATTCAATCTTACAAAATACCCTTATCATTCAACACTCTTATGCAACACCTAACTTACTGTTTTGGTAAGAAAATGTTGCCATAGATCTCATTGCAACCGTGTGGATCCTCATACACCCTCTTCACACTTGGTTTCCTAATATCCATGCACCAAAATTGCAAATGAAGAATGCTACGCATACAGACAATTTTTTACATACTTTCCTTCAACAAAAAAACAAATAAACTCTTGACCTTTGTCTAAGAATACATTGGATATCATTTTCTACAGGGGTCTAGCGAAGTGATTTGGTAACTTATGAATCATTGATGAACTGGGTCACAACAATCTTTAGAAAAAACACGAAAAGTATTCGAAAGAAGCTAACCTTGATTCTTCTTCGCTGCCTGTACAACCATTGCCGTCAAGTGTCGTTGACTCTACTTTGTGCTGGCGTTCACTGTGTGCTGTCGTCCAGCATGCACCATCATCTGCAGTCGACACTGTACTATCGTCTGCCATCGACCTATGTTGCGGTTGCTAGCTCCTAAGCAAGTNTTTGATCAGAAAATAGCTCTTAAGCAAGTGTTTGATCAGCCCATGCATATGCAGGATCAGCTCATCTCCATACCAAGAAGCCCAACATCATCACAGCAGCCCATATCATTGCTCTTTTAAAAGCGCTGGCCCAAACAGCATATATCAACTTCAGCTACAACAGATTAAAACTCTGGGCTTCCTAACAATGCTGGCCCATTAGAGCTTGGCCCCAACAGCACTCTTTTTACCCAGTTCAATGTATTTTCTTCAGCCCTTTATCTGCATAAAAGAAAGAATTTAAGAGTTTAAAAAAAAATAAAATCCTATAACTATGAAAAACAAATTTTTACATTTAAAGAAAAAACAAACCAACATAAAAAAAATACTATTTATTGTCTAAAAACGAAAAATTTATACTATTTTTACAAAACTCTAAAATTAAAGAAAAAATGCTAAACTAACCTAATTCTAGAAAATAAGAAGCTAAAATAACTTCTAAACTAAGAAAAATATGGAAAAATGGAGAGTTATCACACCCCCACACTTAAAGAACTGCCCTTCTGGATAAGGAAAACTAAAATGAAAATAAAGACTCCATCTAAAAAGAAAAACCCAAAACAAAAACTCAAAAGAAAATGAACCTATTTAAAAGCACATTTAATCCTGCCAATTCAATTATTTCCAAGCCACTTCTTCAATCAGAACTGCACAATCATATTTCTAAACTTTAAACATCAGTTTCAACAATTCAAGCATTTGAAAAACAACTTCATTCAGCCAATTTCAGCAATGAAAACATTAAGAAATGCAAAAGTCAGTTTGAGCCTCACAGGAACAAGTGTTTGCACTCATTTTCACTCAAGTGTTTGGGGTTGTCCTGTTTCACTCACTCATGACATGTTAACTTCCATTCTTANCTTTGAAAGGACTCTAANTGAAAGTGCTCTACTCATGGTTTCATCTAGATCAAAAGGTCTTTAATGGCTTTGTAATGTAAATGGCATGAAGGGTTAGAAAACACAAGGCTTAAATGGAAATGAAGAAAATGTGAAGAAGAAGAGTAAGGAACCTAAAACTCAGTGCATTCTTTGTTTAACTTTTGGCCAATCAAATTTCTTTCTTTCTTTTTTTTTCTCTGGTTTTTACAAACTGTCAGGTCTCTCCTTTTTTTTCAATTCATTTGCTAATTTGCTCTTTTTTAGACCTGCTCTTTTTTTTTTTCACACAACCAGATTTTCTCAGCTTCTTTTTCTTTTTCTTTTTTTTTTCTGGCCTTACTTTTCTGTTGCACTCACTAAGTTCTAGTTCCTCTCCCTACTTCTCACAAATCTCTATAGGTTGATTAATGATGGGGGGTAAACAGGGTTTATAATGAATGGAAACAAAAAAAAATAGGCTATAGCTCAAAAGAAAGGTACAATGGATAAAACTGAAATGGTTAAGCTGAATGGCTATGGATGAAGAAAAAGAATTAATGCCTAAATCATTTCTAAATTCTACCAAGAGCAAGCTTATCATAGAGAATCAATGCAAAATTAGAATTAAAAGCCAAACATGCATGAAATCACACTTGAAAGACAAAAATTGGGCCTAAAATCTCTCCAGGTAAAGGAATTTGCTAAAACTGACATTTTACTCTCTTTTATGCAAAAATTGCTTCATTGGACTGAACTTANATGTAAAAATAATGCTAGAACTACTTATACTTGAATCTAAAATAGAAAACACAATTAACAATTCTAATTAAAGTAAATGAAACTAAGAAATGCATTAAATCAACAAAGAATGAATAAGAGTATGAAACAGGACCTAAAACTGTCTAACAGCATGATCTCAACAATGTACAATCTATACAAAGCTAACTAGATTCAACTAAAATTTAAAACAGCTAAGACAAAAGAATACGTAACCTAAAACGGCTCTTAAACTAAGGTTCTACCAAAGAAAACAACAAGATGAAAAGAAAAAAAGATAGCCTAAACCAAAGAAGAACAAGGAACCTAAACCAATCCTAACATGAACAATGAATGACGAAAAGGGAAAATAAATCCTAATGGACAGCTTGAAAGAGAACCTACAAAGGAAAGAAAGATTTAGAACAAAACCTAATACCTAAAGCAAATTCTAATTAAAAGCTGAAACATAACCTAACAAATGAAAAAGAAACCTAAGACAATTACTAATTGAAAGCTAAAAACAGAAACAAGAAACAATAATAGAAGAAAAAGAACCTAATGTGAATTATAATTACAGAAACAATGGAAAGAATAAAGTCNCAACAATCCTAGAAGACAACCTAAATGAATCCTACAAGAAAATCAAAATCAATNTTCATCAGTGAATCATCAAACAATGCAGCTTCATTCAGACTGANATCNAGTAACAGAAAAACCACTCAGCCAAACAGATAGGGAGTTTAAGTTTAGAATCCACCTGTACTAGCTCCTCAAAAATGCCCTCACCAAGCAGATTCATNATCCAAGCTATCATAGAAAATGCTTTGTGTAAATTTTTAAACAAATAAATAAAATTCAAACATGCCGCTAATTGAATAACAATTTACTTTGAGAACCCGAAAAATATTATCTTCGACTGAAAGAACCACAATAGTCTTGACATCAAACAAGATAGAAATCATAGTATGCATATATCAACTTCAGCTACAACATATTAAAACTCTGGGCTTCCTAACAATGCTGACCCATTAGACCTTGGCCCAAACAACACTCTTTTTACCCAGTTCAATGTATTTTCTTCATCCCTTTATCTACATAAAAGAAAGAATTTAAGAGTTTAATAAAAAAATAAAATCCTATAACTCTGAAAAACAAATTTTTACATTTAAAGAGAAAAACAAAACAACATAAAAAAAATACTATTTATTATCTAAAAACACAAAATTAATACTATTTTTACAAAACNCTAAAATTAAAGAAAAAATGCTAAACTAACCTAATTCTAGAAAATAAGAAGCTAAANTAACTTCTAAAGTAAGAAAAATATGAAAAAATGGAGAGTTATCACACCCCCCACACTTAAAAAACTACTCTTCTTGACAAGGAAAACTAAAATGAAAATAAAGACTCCATCTAAAAAGAAAAACCCAAAACAAAAACTCAAAAGAAACTGAACCTATTTACAAGCACATTCAATCCTGCCAATTCAATTAATTCCCAGCCACTTCTTCAATCAGAACTGCACAATCATATTTCTAAAC
>NW_014543262.1:351600-354121 GCF_000741045.1 Vigna radiata var. radiata | reverse complement strand
TTTACTCTCTTTTATGCAAAAATTGCTTCATTGGACTGAACTTAGATGTAAAAATAATGCTAGAACTACTTATACTTGAATCTAAAACAGAAAACACAATTANCAGTTCTAATTAAAGTAAATGAAACCAAGAAATGCATTAAATCAGCAAAGAATGAATAAGAGTATGAAACAGGACCTAAAACTGTTTAACAGCATGATCTAAACTATGTACAATCTATACAAAGCTAACTAGACTCAACTAAAATTTAAAACAGCTAAGACAAAAGAATACGTAACCTAAAACGACTCTTAAACTAAGGTTCTACCAAAGAAAACAGCAAGATGAAAAGAAAAAAAGATAGCCTAAACCAAAGAAGAACAAGGAACCTAAACCAATCCTAACATGAACAATGAATGACAAAAAGGGCAAATAAATCCTAATAGAAGCTTGAAAGAGAACCTAGAAAGGAAAGAAAGATTTAGAGCAAAACCTAATACCTAAAGCAAATTCTAATTAAAAGCTGAAACATAACCTAAGAAATGAAAAAGAAACCTAAGACAATTACTAATTGAAAGCTAAAAACATAAGTGAAACAAGAAACAATAATAGAAGAAGAAAAAGAACCTAATGTGAATTCTAATTACAGAAACAATGGAAAGAATAAAGTCTCAACAATCCTAGAAGACAACCTAAATGAATCCTACAACAAAATCAAAATCAATGTTAATCAGTGAATCATTAAACAATGCAACTTCATTCAGACTGAAATCTAGTAACAGAAAAACCTCTAATCCAAACAGATGGGGAGTTTAAGTTTAGAATCCACCTGTACTAGCTCCTCAAAAAGGCCCTCACCAAGCAGATTCATNATCCAAGCTATCATAGAAAATGCTTTATGTAAATTTTTAAATAAATAAATAAAATTCAAACATGCCGCTAATTGAATAACAATTTACTTTGAGAACCCAAAAAATATTATCTTCGATTGAAAGAACCACAATAGTCTTGACATCAAACAAGATAGAAATCATAGTATGCATACCTGTAAAACCAAAAATACAATTAAAAAAAAAAAACCAAATACATTAGTGTTCCTCAATGGAGGAATGAAATAGCCCATGGGAAACTCTTGCATGCAATTGATATACTTCAAAGTTGACATTGTTGTTTGCACCTAACAATCATTTTTTTCTAGGTAAAATAAAGTGGACCTGAATNGTTAAAAATTTAGAATAAAGTAACTCACCTCAGGTAAAGAACCAATAACATTTGTTGAATAAGATGTGTCTAAGAGGATGATGTTGTCTACAATCAAATCCTCTGTCAAAACAGAATCTGAGTTCATAACCCGTTGCAGCTGTAACAAAAACACAGATGAATAGATGTTAAAGTTCAGAAAGTATTCCATTATAAACAAAATTACATAAAAAGAATTTGAGAAGGCAACAAAACAATTAAATGTAAACAAATGAACAATAGCACAGAAAAAAAATAAAAAAAGGTAAATGCACTTAAAACCTGGCCTGTACATAAATATATGCCAAACTATGATACTAATCAAGTGAACCAAACATTTGTTAGACTTAGAAAACATTTTTGTTTGACTTCGAAAACCATTTTGTTAAAATATTAATTTAAGCAAAGCGCACACCAAAATAAAATTCAGTTATCTAATTACTCAATTAAACCAAGCCCTGCCAAAAAGAGACTGCAGCTCTACCTTTGCTTCATTGGATGTCTTGCATTATAGACTAAAATCCATTGTGTAGCAGGAACCCCAAACAACCTTCTTTTTGGGCNGTGAATAATCTTCTTCTTCAATATTCAATCTACCCCTCTTCTACGCTTATATAATTTTTCCTGTCGACCCCTATCCTAGCAGAACTCACTCTAAAACAACGGTTAAGTATAACTAAAATATAATTAAATTAAATACAATAACAATCTTGCATTAATGTTTTAAACAATCTTGAATGCCTAATATTGTTAAGTATAACTAAAATATAATTAAATTAAATATAATAACAATCTTGCATTGATATTTTAAACAACTTTTTTATTTAAATATAATCACAATCTTGCATTAATGTTTTAAACAATCTCGAATGCCTAATACAGTTAATTATAACTAAAATATAAGTAAATTAAATAGAATAAAAATCTTCCATTAATGTTTTAAACAAATTTTATATTTAAATATAATAAAATTCTCGCATTAATGTTTTAAACAAAAGATATTTAAATAACAGTTCTTGTGGGATGGACCACTTGGTCGAGGATCTGAAACAATATTTGCCAATCATAATCATTAATATAAGATCTGGGGGAGTAAAATACAGAACACAAAAGATAAGTGATAATAAATTCAACTTACTTCCGTCATCATCCATGCCATCAAAGAAATTTACAGCATTGAGGAATGTGACAATCAACAGAGAAAAGTACAAGTCAGTCTCTGTATNCAAAAAAGGTCACAACAAAAGAAAGGCGGGTAAAGCACAAGCAAATACCTGAGAAAGTTCCATGGAACCAGTTGGA
>NW_014543262.1:348366-351192 GCF_000741045.1 Vigna radiata var. radiata | reverse complement strand
CTAGCTTCTAATGTTGAGAGAATTGGGGGAGTAAAATACAGAACACAAAAGATAAGTGATAATAAATTCAACTTACTTCCATCATCGTCCATGCCACCAAAGAACTTTACAGCATTGAGGAATGCGACAATAAACATAGAAAAGTACAAGTCAGTCTCTGTATGCAAAAAAGGTCACAACAAAAGAAAGGTGGGTAAAGCACAAGCAAATACTTGAGAAAGTTCCATGCAACCAGTTGGAGCACCAAAGAAGGCCCCTTCATCCATAGGAGGCGATGGAAGTCCTTCTTCTTCTTCATCATCAACAACAGATGGATTAACTNAATCGGGTGTGCCTTCATCTGAAGCTACAAAACATAAATGAAGCCATTATCAAACATGAAATAATTTATAAGAACACAAAAAGGTTGCAGGGTGATTCTGATTGTAAGGCAGATAAATATTTGTACCTGCAATAGCTGTGGTAGCAGTGGCCTTCACCCAATCATCAACCATTCGTTTCCAGCCACTACATATGCAGGTGGAAAAGTTTAGAATGGAAGTTTTTCAGCACACAAGTGAACAAATTAAACAGCTTGCAAATCAACACAACTTGGCTAACTTAAAATGATGAGACGTGCTAGCAGAAATATGATTTGCATGGAACTTTAATCCACTATTCATCTATCTAAAGATCTTTATCGAAGCTAAAAAATCATTCCCTGTGAGATGAACTAAGAAGCAAAATAAGAAATACACCTAACAACGGATGACTCTAATAATGGAATATCAGTTAGAAGCACAGCAAAAATGGATTGTATTGACCTTCACTCTCTCACACACACACACAAAAAGAATAACAAACCACTAATTGGAATCCAAAAAACTACCTACAAGCCGTTACACATTGATCCGTGTAGTAGAAAGATCAAAAGACTAAACTAGCATATCAAATAAACCAATTAATCAAATGATACAAAGAGGACAAACAAACATCAGCAAAAAAAACTAATACGTACTCGATAAGAGTTTTTGCAAGTTGACGAATTTCCTTTGATCCTCGTTTTCCGAGAGGATTGACAGCCTTTTCAATCTCAGTTGCCTGACAAAGTTAATCCATAAAAGTTAGAGGAGTGCACTAGGGAGGAACAAAACAAATTGTCCAAATTTTNAATTGAATGAGTAACACGGAGAGAATCAAATTCGAACCTTAAGACAATCCATTGTTAGCTCCATCAGCTGAAGCCTCCTTAGCGATTCAAATAAGACAGACTCAGACTGTAACAAAAAGAAACAAAGAAGATTCCCCAAAACTAAAACCTTTAAAGAAAAGACCAAAATGTCATTGGAAAAAACCCACATTTGTTAGAAACAACAAAACACCCCAGACAAAAATAAAATCACAAAGAAGAAAAGAAANTGAAGAGTGAGAGGGGGTGAGAGTACGAGAAACCTCTTCTTCACGGTTAACCAGAACATCTTTAATACTCAAAATCTCCCCCATATACTGAGTCTCTTAATCCATCTCGTCAGTTAATACCTCAGCCTCACCAAAACTGTAGTTGCTAACACCATTCACATCAATCTCTGCATCCTCATCTCCACCTTCATTGACCTTGCTCTCCTTCCTTGCTCCTGCCAACTCACCCTCATTTCTTTCTACCCCATTCTTACAGCCTTCATCATCACTCTCTTTACCAACTCCCCTCGCAGCCAACTCCACACGGTCACAACCCACACAGCGAGTTAACCTGGAATAGAACAACCTCTCTGCAATTGCATCCCTCTTCACTCTAAACTCCTTGGGACAATCCGTAGCCGCCACGATTATAGCGTTTTCAATTATCTCAAAAATATCTGAATTCGTAGACACAAAGTACTCCCTCCACTCATCCACTGACCAAGACTTCATCCTCACAAATCCAAAACTTGAACACGAAATCGACAGTTCAAATACCGCTTCTCATCGATGTGATCGTCACTCGGATACTGCCGCCTCGATCCCTGCGCACACCAATCACGAACAAGGGTCAAAAGGTTAATAAAAGATAATCGGCAATCAATGAATAAAGATTGTAAATTGAAAATTGAAAATTGAAAATTCATTTCACTAAAAGTGATGGCCCAAACAGCATATATCAACTTCAGCTACAACATATTAAAACTCTGGGCTTCCTAACAATGTTGGCCCATTAGAGCTTGGCCCAAACAGCACTCTTTTTACCCAGTTCAATGTATTTTCTTCAGCCCTTTATCTACATAAAAGAAAGAATTTAAGAGTTTAATAAAAAAATAAAATCCTATAACTCTGAAAAAAAAAATTACATTTAAAGAGAAAAACAAAACAACTTTAAAAAATACTATTTATTATCTAAAAACACAAAATTAATACTATTTTTACAAAACTCTAAAATTAAAGAAAAAATGCTAAACTAACCTAATTCTAGAAAATAAGAAGCTAAACCAACTTCAAAAGTAAGAAAAATATGAAAAAATGGAGAGTTATCACACCCCCCACAATTAAAAAACTACTCTTCTTGACAAGGAAAACTAAAATGAAAATAAAGACTCCATCTAAAAAGAAAAACCCAAAACAAAAACTCAAAAGAAACTGAACCTATTTACAAGCACATTCAATCCTGCCAATTCAATTAATTCCCAGCCACTTCTTCAATCAGAACTGCACAATCATATTTCTAAACTTTAAACATCAGTTTCAACAATTCAAGCATTTGAAAAACTACTTCATTCAACCAATTTCAGCAATGAAAACATTAAGAAATGCAAAAGTCAGTTTNAGCCTCACAGGAACAAGTGTTTGCACTCATTTTCACTCAAGTGTTTGGGG
>NW_014543262.1:346137-347110 GCF_000741045.1 Vigna radiata var. radiata | reverse complement strand
ATACTGTCAGGTCTCTCCTTTTTTTTCAATTCATTTGCTAATTTGCTCTTTTTTAGACCTGCTCTTTTTTTTTTCACACAACCAGATTTTCTCAGCTTCTTTTACTTTTTTTTTTTCTGGCCTTACTTTTCTGTTGCAGTCACTAAGTTCTAGTTCCTCTCCCTACTTCTCACAAATCTCTATAGGTTGATTAATGATGGGNTAAACAGGGCTTGTAATGAATGGAAACAAAAAAAATAGGCTATGGCTCAAATGAAAGGTACAATGTATAAAACTGAAATGGTTAAGTTGAATGGCTATGGATGAAAAAAAAGAATTAATGCCTAAATCANTTCTAAATTCTACCAAGAGCAAGCTTATCACAGAGAATCAATGCAAAATCAGAATTAAAAGCCAAACATGCATGAAATCACACTTGAAAGACAAANATTGGGCCCAAAATCTCTCCAGGTAAAGGAATTTGCTAAATCTGACTCTTTACTTCTTTTATGCAAAAATTACTTCATTGGACTGAACTTAGATGTAAAAATAATGCTAGAACTACTTATACTTTAATCTAAAACAGAAAACACAATTATCAGTTCTAATTAAAGTAAATGTAACCAAGAATTGCAGCATTAAATCAGCAAAGAATGAATAAGAGTATGAAACAGGACCTAAAACTGTCTAACAGCATGATCTACTAAACTATGTACAATCTAGCTAACTAGACTCAATTAAAATTTAAAACAGCTAAGACAAAAGAATACGTAACCTAAAACGGCTCTTAAACTAAGGTTCTACCAAAGAAAACAGCAAGATGAAAAGAAAAAAAGATAGCCTAAACCAAGGAAAAACAAGGAACCTAAATCAATCCTAACATGAACAATGAATGACGAAAAGGGAAAATAAATCCTAATGGATAGCTTGAAAGAGAACCTAGAAAGGAAAGAAAGATTTAGAACAAAACCTAATACCTAAAGCAAATTCTAAT
>NW_014543262.1:336981-342712 GCF_000741045.1 Vigna radiata var. radiata | reverse complement strand
AAACAACAAAGCACCCCAGACAAAAATAAAATCACAAAGAAGAAAAGAAAGTGAAGAGTGAGAGGGGTTGAGAGTAAGACAAACCTCTTCTTCACGGTTAAGCAGAACATCTTTGATCCTCAAAATCGGCAATCAATGAATAAAGATTGTAAATTGAAAGCGATTCAAATAAGACAGACTCAGACTATAACAACAAGAAACAAAGAAGATTCAGTAAAACTAAAACCTTCAAAGAAAAACCAAAATGTCATTGGACAAAACCCACATTTGTTAAAAACAAGAAAGCACCCCAGACAAAAATAAAATCACAAAGAAGAAAAGAAAGTAAAGAGTGAGGGGGTGAGAGTAAGATAAACCTCTTCTTCACGGTTAAGTAAAACATTTTGGATCCTCAAAATCGGCAATCAATGAATAAAGATTATAAATTCAAAATTGAAAATTGAAAATTTATTTCACTAAGTCTTATTTCTTAATTTTAGGGCATGACCCAGTTTGAAAAGAGAAAGAATTGAAGCCACCCAGAAATCAATGTAAAAGAAAGAGTGAAAGGAAACAAAACAAAAGAATCCGAAAAATGTTTGTGTCTACCTATGACAGCGGTGTCGTTGTTGTTCTTACACAGAGGAAATAGAGATAGAGAGAGGAAATAAAAATACCGCGTGCTTAGGAAAGTGGTTGTGGAAAGGAAAAACCAGTTGTGTTGAGAGAGAAAGAAAGGGTGTGCTGTGTATCGTTGTGATCTTTTTGGGTGGGTTTTGACTCTGATCAGAAAGACTCAAACGATGGTTGAGTTATAGAGAGAAAGCTCTCGCTCTCCTTCTGCTCCCTCTTTTTCTCTATATATTTTTTTTATCTTCTCTCCCTTCTATATTTATTTATCCAAAAGATAAAAGATTTAAATAAAAAATATATTATACTATTATTACGTCAACATTATTTTCTGGGATTCGATTATTCATCTAAACACAAGAAAATCATAAAAAAAGATAAAAGATTACGATAAAAAAATTTATATTATTATCATATGTACGAAATTTACTTACAATTTTATTCTTTAATAAATAATTAGTTACAGATTAAAATGATTACGTTATTAATTTTACTATTTAAGTTATCATTTTTAAAATGTAACTGTTTTTTATTTTAATTTAACCATGTTTTTAACTTAAATATTTTTTTAAATTACATTCGACCATAGAATAATTCCCGAATAAATATTTTTAAAAGATTTTATTTTCTCCTCTCTTTATTAATTCTTCTTGTCAATTCTCCTCGTATTCAATATTTATTTAAACACTTTTCTTAATTAAGACCTATCATCAAACGAAATCTGTTCGGTATTTATTTTTTTTTTAAATCTGTGTGTTTAATCTTTTTTTCACTTTCAATTTCTTTTAAATTTCCAATTTTACTATAAAATATTAATACAAGTAATGATAGCTTCTAGATACGCAATTAATGAGTTAATATCCTGAAATTAAATAATTCAATGATTGTTTTTCGAATTTTATGTTTTCAAAGATATTATTTATTAAAAGTAAATTATCTTATTAAAAACTTATAAGCCTTTCTCTTCTTCAACTAAAACTAATAAATTGCATTGCAGTTTGTTAAGATTTATTCTCAACTACTTTAATATTGCGCACTATACTATTTCAGAAGTCAAATATTATCTTTAATATTTATTTATAATATAATTATCACGATACTATATTGTTATTTTGATATACATATTTTTTAACATTTCATTTTTAGTTTTGATGAGTAATTTTTTTAATAAGCCATTTTGACTAAATAGTGATAGATCTTCTTCGTCTTATTTTATTTTATTTTGCCAAAAATTAGAGACATTCATATTGTCTTTCTAGAATTTTTTTATTTTTACATATTTTATAACAATAACTAACTAAATTTTTCATTTTGTTTATTCTGTTGTCAGTTTCTCTCTTAACTTTCGCGTAAGTTTATTGTTAAAAATATTTATGATTACATAATTTTTTATTAAAAAAATGCATAAAACCATACCAAACTAATGTTAAAATTATACGAAAAAGAATTATTATGAAAAAAATACATCATTTTCTTCATTAAAATATTCTATATATATAAAGAAAATGATAAATTCATGAAAATATTACAATATCTATCATTAATCAATCCTATACATTTTAAAAAAGAAAATTTTTAACTTTTAGAAATTTTTACTTTAAATATTTAATATTATTTTTTTTATTTACTTTTACTAAATTTCTTTATAATTTGAATCAACTCATTTTTATTTTTATATTAAATTTTTTAAGTCATAAATAATTATTTAGAAACTATTTTCAATTATTTTATAAAACGAATCTTTTTAAATGTCACACAGGATTGTCACTTAACTGTCATTAATCCTAGACTGTAAATTATTATTAAAACTTATGTTGTAAATAGTTAAAATTATCGATTTCTTTTTATGCATATATCCTTGAATTTACTTTAAAAGAATAAAGATTTATATGAGCAGATAGAGAACCATTATGTGTCTTATACTGGTTAATATAGTGTTTTTTTTAAAAATCGTTACGTCATACCTAGTGTTTTTTTAAGTGTTTTGATAAACATATTATATATATATATATATATATATATATATATATATATATATATATATATGAGAATTGAGGTGATTATATTATGATTAGTTTTATATAATTTGTTATATAATGTGATTTTAATGTAAAATTATATAATGATGATTCATGTTTTTATAATGATTTAAATGTAAAATGATATAATGATAATTTATGTTTTTATAAAATTTATAAGATTACATATTTTGTGTTGACTAAAATATGTATTTAAAAGTTATTGGTTAACAAACATTTTTAGTTTTGGAAATCTTATGATCTTGGTATAAGTTTTATAAGTAGAGTATTAACAAGAAAACTTTGATGTTAAGTGGTCAATATCTTAATACATTCACTTGAATATGTTTTGTGAAAGGGTCCATGTCACTCTTAATCTCGATTTAGATTTAATTACTAGTGTGTGAATAATGGTTAATGTAATATGATAAATAATAGTATAAGAGGTCAATATGTTAAGTAGTTATATATTTATATTATACTTAATGGACATTTACTTGAATGTGTATTGTGAATGGGTCCATGTCACTCTTAATCTCAATTTAATTGTTGTTTAGTCATCATGCTTGTTTTGAGATGTTTGTTACCACTGAACACTTAAGTAAATATTTTTGTAATAATTTTTATTATTTTACATATTAATTAGTATATTATTTATTATTTTATTTAAATTTTGACTGTTCTTAAGATATTTAAACTTAAATTAAGTTTATTAGAGAAAATTTTGATAATCATTTTGAAATGAATAAGATGTGATATTATATATATATATATATATATATATATATATATATATATATATATATATATATATATATATATATATATATATATAGAGAGAGAGAGACCATGTTGTAATTTTTTAAAAGGTTAAATATGTTTCTAGTCAATTAACATTTATGTAAAATTGAATTTTTTTAAAAAAATTAAATCATTTTTATTCATAGATTTTTTAATGAATGGATATAGTTCTTGTAACTAAGTAGAATTAAAATTTTATTGGTGTGACAAATGATATTGTCATATGTGTGTCATGGGATGAAGTAGACATATATGTGTTAATACATGGACACATATGTGTTAATACGTGGACACACAAATATGAAAATTCATACACAAATACATACATGACAATGCTATTTATCATATCAAGAAATTTTTAAGGTCATTTGATGATTAGGATTATATTAGTTCATTTTTTATTTAAGATTAAGTTATATTAAAGTTCGAGATATAGACAAAATCTAATTTTTTGTTATAATTTAAAGAATAAAAACATATTTAATTTATAAATTAATAATAAATAATAAAATCGTAATCAGGCTTAAGTAATTATTTTCTTAATGTTGACTTTTATTTGATGGACCTCTTAAGATATGAGGTTTATATATATATATATATATATATATATATATATATATATATATATATATATATATATATATATATATATATATATATATATATATATATGAGAATTGAGGTGATTATATTATGGATTAGTTTTATATAATTTGCTATAATTACAACAGAGTGAAATTTTATTATATAATGTGATTTTAATGTAAAATTATATAATGATGATTCGTGTTTTTATAAAGAATTAAATGTAAAATGATATAATGATAATTTATGTTTTTATAAATTTTATAAGATTACATATTTTGTGTTGACTAATATATGTACTTGAAAGTTATTGGTTAACAAACATTTTTAGTTTTGGAAATCTTATGATCTTGGTATAAGTTTTATAGGTAGAGTATTAACAAGAAAACTTTGATGTTAAGTGGTCAATATCTTAATACATTCACTTGAATATGTCTTGTGAATGGGTCCATGTCACTCTTAATCTCGATTTAGATTTAATTGTTAGTGTGTGAATAATGGTTAATGCAATATGATAAAAAATAGTATAAGTCGTCAATATCTTAAGTAGTTATATATTTATATTATCCTTAATGGACATTTACTTGAAAGTGTCTTGTGAATGGGTCCATGTCACTTTTAATCTCGATTTAATTGTTGTTTAGTCATCATGCTTGTTATTAGATGTTTGTTATCATTGAACACTTAAGTAAATATTATACATAATTGTGTTGAGGTGTTATCAGCCTTGTGTTGTACTTCTCAGTCTTACCTTATACTTCTTGAGAATAGTAGTATTTTGAATCTTTTGCGAAATCTCTAGATAATACTAGTACTTCTTGACAAGACATATTTATGGACAAAACTTGTACTTCTTGGTCATGCCTTATATTGCTCACTCTAATATGGTATTTCTTCTCATGAAGGATACATATCCAAAAGATTGATACTTATCAATCTTGCCTAGTATTATTTGGCACTACCTAATATTTAGTGTCTTACGTGGTACATCTCGACTTTGTTTAGTATTTCTTAGCAAGACTTGTGTTTCTAATTTGTTTACTCTAAACCTTCTTAATTTGTAAACCATGTAATACATTTTATTTTTTTAAAATTTAAATAAATTTATATCAAAGTACATTAATAAGTAAATTAATTAAGGGTTAAATATCTTTTTAGTCAATAAATTATAATGCGTGATTGGATTTCATCCATGTCTCAAATTTTGATGGAGTTTGATTCCCAAACTTTAAAAATGAATGAATGTAATCCTCGTCACCAAGCAACATTAATGATTTGATGATGTGGTAAACAATATTGTCAATGGTATGTTTATGTGTACCACGTCTATGTCCACATGTTGTCATGTGTGTGTCTACATCAACATAAGGACACATGTGACAACAATGTTTGACACATTCATAAATTTTTAAAAATATATGGATAAGGACTATATTCATTCATTAATAAAGTTTAAAAATGAAAATTATTTAAATTTTGAAACATAAACGAAATTTATTTTTGTATAAAAGTTAAAAAAAAAACATATTTAACTTTTTAAAAATAATAGGGAAAATGGGTTTAATATTAGATAGTTTTGAGTTGAGTTTATATTCTATACATAAATATAAAAATATAAAACGAAAAAAATTGTGAACAATAGTTTATTACTTATAAGAAGATAGAATAATAATAAAAATGTAAGTATTTAGAATTTTATTTTATTTTTTCAAAATTTT
>NW_014543262.1:302810-336658 GCF_000741045.1 Vigna radiata var. radiata | reverse complement strand
TATATATATATATATATATATATATATATATATTAAAAACTAAAATGTTATAATTTTTTAAAAAGTTAAATATGTTTATAGTCATTTAACATTTATGTAAAATTGAATTTTTTTAAAATTAAATCATTTTTTTCATAGATTTTTTTAATGAATGGATATAGTTCTTATAATTAAGTAGAATTAAAATTTTATTGATGTGACAAATGATATTGTTATATGTGTGTCATGGGATGAAGTAGACATATATGTGTTAATACACATGGACACATATGTATTAATAGGTGGACACACAAATATGAAAATACATACACACATGCACACATGACAATGCTATTTATTATATCAAGAAATTTTTAAGGTCATTTGATGATTAGGATTATATTAGTTATTTTTTATGTTTAAGATTAAGTTATATTAAAGTTTGAGATATAGACAAAATCTATTTTTTTTGTTATAATTTAAGGACTAAAAACATATTTATTTTATAAATTAATAATAAATAATAAAATCATAATTAGGCTTAAGTAATTATTTTTTTAATGTTGACTTTTATTTGATGGACCTCTTAAAATATGAGGTTTGTATCTATATAAATGGTTAATGGACATTTCACAAGTATGTATGTTTATCTATCATAAATACATTAAGTAAAAGAGTTTGTAGAGTAATAAGTTTAAAGGAATAAAATCTTATATCTTTAATCATCTAATGGATCTCATAGCACAAAAGAACTATTTCTTTTAGAAAGAATTGGGAGGTGTTATTCTTAGGTCTCGAACCTATCCACAAGAACAAAGAGAAAGTAATTACAAGAAAGGAAAAATAAATTACATGTATGAATCTAATCAACAAGCAAGTTTGACCTTAATTTTAAGAAATTACATGTAATTCTTTGACTTTACCAATTTGTACAATGCATTTACCCGTTGTCTTAGCTTATGTTGTGCTGCACAATTTTTCCCTTCTCCTTGGTTCATCTTGAATGTCTCTCCTTACCTCTTTGAGCATCCCTTTTTGTACCTCTTTGGTAGTGTTGTTAGGACATGCCAATCAAAATCTCAATGTAAATATAAGAATTTAAATATAAGCTGAAAGTTTTATATTAAATAAAAGAAAAAGGTAATATATTAAAGAAATAAAACCTCGTGAACGTTGAGTTTAAAATTTTATATATATTAAACTATAGATGTGATCGAGATACTCTTTTATATTATGATATTTATGTTTTTAGATAAACTTTATGTTTGTATTCTTTATGTTCAAATAGAAATTAAGTTATAAAGCAAGAGTTTGAAATTTGAAGCCATATGTGTTGGCACAGAAGGTACGTAGCTCATGCTTTAAGACAGAGATTATTAATATGTAAAATTTTCGCAATGAGATTCATCTAACATGGTGGGAGGATCTTGGCCTTTTTAGTCCTTGCTGTGTAAATGTACATTAATTAGTTATTGTTGACATTCTATCTAGTTGAATATGGTAAATTAGTTAAGTGTTCAATTCTTCATCGAATTACGCCTCACTTATCTCAATGGGCAACAATTTCATCAACATGGTCATTTTTAACTGTCCAGCATGCATTTAAAAGATAAAATGTTATTCTTTGTTTATATATATATATATAATATTTTAAAATTAATATTTATAGTATACATTTGAGAACTTAAGAACTTATATGATTGAAAATTCTATATTAATTAGTAATAAAACCAGTTTATAATATCTAAATGAGTGTGCGAACCTCATTTTATAAGTTGATCTTGTGAAATTAAGTTAAATTTAAAGTCCACTTCTTAACACATCTTTTACAGAATTATCTACTTTACTTCAGAAACATATCTAAATACAGTATTCATTAAACTATGTGTATCTTAGATATTGTTACTCAATTAAGAATTTAATTAAAGACATATTTGATGAAGGTATACACAAAAGGAAAGAAAGTGAACTTGATTATAATCTACATCTAGTTGTTAATCTCTCTAAAGAAGGGTTAATTAATCACTAAAATAAACCATAACTTATAATCACAGAGAAGATAGTTTAGGTTTAGAAGACATGTCTCTTNAATCACACAAGAAATGAAGAAACATATTCATTGAATACACAAGAAATGAACACCTCCTTTGAATCAAACAAATGATGAACAATTTCACCTAGCAACAACAACAATAGTCAATCACACAAGAATCCACTTGGTGAAAGTTATCGCTCTATCTACACTAGGTTTTTCAAAGTCCGTTTTCACTAATGCAAAGAGTTTCTCTAGTAGTCATAACTTTAAATCTCATAGTGAAAAATTTATTTTAGAAACTAGGTTTAGCCAAAATATATAAACTCTTACTTTTGAAAATTAGGTCAAGAAACCAAAAGAGTCAAGTCGTAATTGCCGCTAATAACCGATTATCTCAAGTGATAATTGATTATCATTGAAACTTTTCAAAAAACTTTTGCTCGACGTGATAATCGATTATCAAAAGGTGATAATCAATTATCATAAGGTGATAACCGGTTATTACATTGACTTTCCTAAAAATTGTATTCTCTATGTGATAATCAATTACCGGAAGTAATAATCAATTATCACAAAGACTTCTACAAAACTTCTAAAATCATTTGGATTATTGATTACAACTATAGTTAATTGATTATCACAAAGTGTTTTTGAAGCATTTAAAAGTCTTCTGAGTGATCTTGTGCATAGTTACTTTGTAACTCTCTAAACTAAGTCCTACACGCAATTTGTTCATAATAAGACTTATTGTAAAAGCCTAATTTCCAAACATACTAAACTACAATTCTTCCAATATCTTTTGCATATTTGAGTTCTTGGACTTGTTTTTATCATCATCAAAATATCTTGATCTTCATCATCTTCTCTTTTGCTAACACATATTACTACATGAATCATTATCAATAAAATAAAGTGTTAAGTATGTTTGTAGTCCCTCAACTTACATGCGAAATTGAAATTCGCCCTTATCGAAAAGTTCACCTAAAACTCATACCTATAGTTTTGTACTGCATGGAATTCACAGTCATCATTGAACAAAAATAATTTTTTTCTAAGGTCTATGGCGATGCTGAATGGATTAAAAGGTTTGCTTATGTGTCTAACATATGGCTGACAAGAATGATTTAAAACAAAAACATTTTTTCTAGTTTTTATTTTCTTTTCTTCTACATTTCTTTCTCTTTTTTCTTTCCCTCCTTCATCTTCTTCTATGCAGCCCTCAATCCTAACACTAAAGGTCTCACCATTACACCTCCTCCATCCAACCAGACTCACTGATGACGATGTTGACAACATCTAGAGCCCTTGTCGATGTTACCGGTATGCCTCTTTCTTTGTTCTTCTTCATATACACATGGTAGAGAATTTCTTCATGTGAAACCACTATCAACATCAAGAAATGCGACCGCATGCTCCACCTTCATTCTCGACTACCATTAGTGATGTCAATTGTTGTTGGAGTCGTTAGTGCTAGTGATTTCATTATGAAGGGTCCATAATAGTTTTAAATATATTGTTACAATCTAATCCTACATACTTTCAAGCTCAATAATGACAACACCAGCCTCAACATTTCAACCTATAGGCTCATCACCCTCTAAATCAATTTCCTCACCCTATAATCAACCTTGTGATTGCAATGTTTCTTCCTTATTTCCAAAACATGGTTGAAACCATAATCAATGGAATCAACTTGTCAAAACCTCAATTTTCAAACACTCGCTTCTTAAAATCTTAAGTTTCAACCACCCATTACCCCGAATTGGTGAAACTATTAAAATCCTGCTACTTCCAACTAATGACATTTAGAAAGCATAATGAGTTATGAGCAAATTCCACAATACACAATAAACCTTACACCAATAAATTATAAGTAAAATTCACTTCTAATACCCCCAATAAATAAACAAAAACAAATAACATCAATCCAACCACATAAGCACATAACAAATCAACACAAAAAAAGATGTAAAAGTTATTCCAAATGCAGCTCGTATAGCCACCAATGGGTTTGGTGGGATAGAAATGGTGCAATTGTGAGATCCTTGATGTTGGATTTGAGAATGACATAGAATAAGATGGAGAGAAAGAAAGAAAAAATCTAAAATAAAAGAAAAACAAAAAAAGAACAAAAAATATATTTATTATTTTTAAAATACATGTGCCAGTCATATACAGTTTCATATATAGATTTTTTTTAATCCACTAAATGTCGTCTTTATAAACTTAAAATAAAAAACTTCAAGTCGTTTATCGAGAGAGATGCATATTATGCATTACTAAAACATATGGAAGAGTTTTATATGAACATTTTTAGAAAAAACAAATTCTAATTTTGCATATAAATTTAGAAATTAAAAATATATTTAATTTTCAAAGAAACTATAATAATACAGTATATTATATTTGTATGCACAAAATATTTAGTGAAAAATTTTTGTTTTTATAGATTCTTTCATAATTATTTATAATACAAACAAGAGAATAAAAAAAGAAATATATGTATAAAATATTTTGAAGAAATTATATTAATTATTTCAAGACATGATTTTCAAAAGTTGCAATATAGTTTCATGATAAATGGCATGGGGTTTGGAGAAGACTCATCATTGATCAATAAATTTAAACTATTTTTGCAAGAGACAGAATTGGAGAAAGAGTATGAAGACTTTAAGATATAATTAGAATCATAGTGAAGATTATCTTGTATTGGAAAACAGGTCAAACCTTCTTGCACCCCAAGAATCATTAATTTTTTTTCTTCTTGTACTCCATAATTTTATTTTAAAATTGCACTACAATTTTTTAGAACACTACTTTTAACAAGAAAAAAGAAAATGTATTCTGAAAGCAATTTCGGAAGTACAGAGATTTATCTTTCTTACCATTTGAAAAATAGATTCCAAAATGTTAAAAATTAGTTTTTTTTTTCTCGCATTCTGAACTGTATTTATAAAACAATTTGCTTAATATCGGTATTTGAGGACACGAACAAATAGTTATTTTTCTTTTATCTCTTTGTTCATAGATAGAAGCACATAATGGTGCATGTCATTTGATTCAATTTACCAACTTGATCATTATAGATAAAATGATTTCCATACCTTGTTGAAATTGGTAAATGAAATTATATTGAATGGCTCACTAAATATTTATCTTTCATTTTTTTAGAGATCCCAAAAAGCTTTTTACATTTCTAAATCCTAATACACTACAAAGAATATGAATTGCCATTTTGATATTTATTTTTGTAAATATCAAAATTAAGAGTTTGTTAACCAATCTACCATGACTTTAATTGGTTTATTAAAATTTTATGCTATAAATTAAATAAACATGTACTCATACGAAAAGATCTGCTATCATCTAATCATATTATCATACAACAAAAATGTTAAATTTATAATAATTATTTTAAATTTTATCTTTAAAACAATTAATAATAAAATGTTTACTTTTACTCCAAAAATATGTCAAAACCAAAATTATTATAACATTATTGAAATATGACTATATTCAAGCCCATCCGGACTTGGATAAAAGATTCCTATATATTAACTCACTATGAATATAAGTAATATTTTATTTTCTACATTGAATATGGAGACAAAAATTAGTACGTACATATTCACTATTTTGGTGTCCCTGTATCCATTTCCATCCACATAATTAAAAACTATTTAGATATTATGAATTGTGCTTTATCCAATACTTATAGCTTTTTTCTTAATAATAACTATATATTACATCTTTATTATTTTGTAATATAAGTAATTGTTAAAAGTTATGTAGATATTTATATTATTTGGACACCTACTATGTTGATTAATGAATTTCAAGAAATTTATGAATACACATTATAATAAATAAAGTAACATATTTACAATAATAAATTTATTTCAATTTTAATAGTATTTAATTCATATGTATTTGATCATATTGTTATTAGTTGCATCTATTATGAAAAGAATAGATAAAAATTATGATGTTTGATTGTAACTCTCTTAATAAAAAAATATTTAATTAATATTTTGAATCTTAAATTGTTAGGTATAGATGCGAGTATAAATTTATACATTTTTCTAATAGAGATAGGGATAATAATGAATTTTTAATGTCAAGATGAAAATAGGATAATCAAACATAAACTAGTCTTAAATTTATTAAAGTTTCGAAAACTAAAATTTATTAAAGTTTCAAAAAGGACGAATTTCAATTTTATTTCTAAAAATATTTTTAATCTTAAATTTATCTCAATTTCGACGGTATCTAATACATATGTAAGTTGACCATAGTGTCATTAGTTTCATCAATCATAAAAAAATAGCTATATAAAATCACAATCAAATTATATTTAGTCTTAATAAAAAATAAATAGTTAATATTTTTAACCATAAATTGGTAGAAAATACATGTTTTATACTTTAATAATAAATTTATTTCAATTTTGATGATATTTAATGCATATATAATTTAATTATGGTGTCATTGCATCAATTATGAAACATTAGTACATCAAATTACAATTAAATTATAACGTTAGATGATAATTATCTATTGCTAAATAAAAAAAGTTGTCAGATATTACTGAGTATTTGAATTAATCAAATAAGTTGTTTTGTGTCAAAGTCTTAATCATTTCATAATCATATTATACTAAAGTCATTTCAAAACAAATATTTTACTAAATTTTGTTATGTGATATACCAACTTTTAATTTAATTTAGATATGAGTCGGTACAATTTTTTAATTAAATTTCGAGTATTATTAGCTATGGTCAAGTTAATTTCTAGAATTAATATATTTTTGGTATAAATTGCCAATTAATTTACATCATTTTCTGTTTTTTCTATTTTCTAATTCTACTAGTTATTAGATATGATGCATTATTTTCTCTCAGGTTTCTATCATCGGTGAAGTTGTTGAACATGCAAACTCATGCATGGAGTGAAATCTCGCAGAGTTTTGAGTACCCTTTTGGAATCCAATGAATAGAAATCTCTTCTAAACCAAAAAAAACGAAAATCATACAGAAACTTTAGCTGTTCACAATCATTCAAAAAAGTTAAGTCCAATGGATTTAATTCTGTACACAAAAAAGTAGACACCTTCCTTCGTTGTTCAGGTCAAAAGTTTGAGGTAATAAAACCGACAAAAAAATCAAATTCATTGATTTATAACAATCTCTAAGAATCTAGAAGGAATTGCATATCACGATAGTCAATGCCCTTACTTTGCGTCGCATATGGTTCTTTCGACAGTCGTTTCCTCCTTTCCTGCAACACCAACATTTTCTCCTCAAAGCTGTTTTGAGCAATGAATCGAACAATCTTTACGGGCTTGTTCTGTCCAATGCGGTGGACACGGTCCATTGCCTGTTCCTCAACTGCATGGTTCCACCATGGCTCCATAAAGTAGAGTCTAGAGGCAGCTGTCAGATTTACACCTGAACTTGAAGCCCTCAGGCTTGCAAGCAGAACAGTTGGACAACTATCACTTCCTCCGGCTTGAAACTGCTCAACAACATTGGCTCTCTGTTTAGCATTCATTTTCCCATCAAGACGCAGAGTCTTGAAACCAGCTGCATTCAGAGGCTCTTCAAGTAAACACAGCAACTTTCGAAATTGTGAAAATACAACTGACTTTACACCTGGATTTTGGTCTCTTGATTCATCCAGACATTTTATCAGAGTAGAAACCTTGGACGATAGCGGTTTTTCTGAGGCTGAGCTCAGTTCAGCAGTGTCTGTCTCTGGCTGGGGAGGGGGTGAGAATATATCAGATTCTGGTGAGAGTTTTTGCCGACAAAGAGGACAACCATTTTTTTTCCTCTCTTCTAGAGATCTCAGTATACACGGACGACAGAAAATGTGAGCACAACGTGTGATCACAATTTCCATTGGAGGAGATAAACAGATTGGACATTCAATATCTTCACCTTCTTCCAGCTGTCCCAGTAATTTTTGCAGCAATTCGGGATTATAAGATATAATTCTTTCTCCTGTTAGTGCAATAAAACCTTATGTCAGACATTCTTCATAACATAACTCACCTCAACAAATACACATAAAAGCAAGTTTCAGAGTCTATACAAAGATCCATATGTATAGTGACATGACAGTCAAAACATATTTTCAAATCTATGTTTGCTGCATAACAAACTTACCAACAGGCGTCATTTTGCAAATGGTCGAAAGCAAATTCCAACAATAAAAAGGGACAAAATTAAAGATACATCTGTTAAGGCAAAATTTTACCTTCACTATCTGTGATGCTGCTGCTATCTGACTGAAATTTACACAATTTCAAATCAGCACAGATTTGACGGAGTATTAGAAAACTATTTAGCACTTCGCTATACTCGGCAAGTGTATTGCTCTCACGGGTATGTTTTCTTCTCAACAATGCCTTTATTTTCTCTTTCTCCCTCTCATACAGCTGCCGTTCTTCCATAGAAAGCTCAACATAACAAATCTCAATGGTTTTAGGTGGCAGACACGTCAATGCCAAATCTTTTGTTCTTCGCAAAGCAATTGCTCCCATCAAAATCTACAAAACAAACCACAAACGTAACCTTACACAAAAATACAAGACAAAAAATACAATAAGAATAATTATTAATCTATCATTAAAATTACAAAAAATTCAACTGCATTTCAACATTTCACGGCTCCAAATAAACTAGATAAAGACTAAACTAACGTTACACTACAGCTTATGTCCACTTGCAATGGCAACCATATCATATTGTGAAGAAAAAGACTAACCATACATTGTATTACCTGCAACCGTGTGAACCCGTTTTCCATACCCAGATTAAGAGGGGTTTGCACCAAATTTTTCCAATATCTTCGCTCCGAAAACGGCTGAAACCGCAAAAAGACCATAAAAGAATACAAATCAATGCAACCACTTTGAATCGGTGTCCCTGTGACTGCCCATCTGTACTGGCCTTTCAACCCGAAAACCGTCTTACTCTGGTTGGCAGTGAAATTCTTGATGGTGTGTGCTTCGTCCAATATAATTCTCCGCCACTCCATTTGCTTCGCCGGCATCTGGTCCAATTCATTGGACAAAGTAGTGTAAGTAGTCAATACCAAATCATACTTCTTTAGCTCCTCAGTGTCCTCTGTCCTTCTTTCCCCATAATACAAGTAAGTCTTCAATGCACCAGGTACACTGTGATCCTCTAATTGCGTTATCCATGCCGACATAGCAGAAGGAGGACACACCACCAACGTTGCATTTGTTCTCAATCCGGTTCCACGGTAGCCCTCAATTTCATTCCTGCGTCGCTTCTCTAAAGAAACCCACATTCCATCCGTTCTACATTTCATAGAGACACCCATTAGGCTCATTTTATCAAAAGCAATCAGAGAAAGCAGAGTTAAGGTCTTTCCCAACCCCATCTCATCGGCGACGATACCACCTCGCAAGGGGTCAGGCCTTTTATCGGTCTGATAATCGGTTAAAATATTTACGAACTTCCCATCGTTTTCTTCCCAAAAGGGTGGCAAGTCATCAGTTTTTTCTCTGCGAACGAGCCACGCGAGACCCTCCTTCTGGTGAGGGAGAAGCTCGGTTCTGATGATGCTCCTCGGAGGCTCCAAGAAATCGATGGCGCGGTTCTTATTGGCAAGGTTGCTGTTCATGAGGCTGAAAATGGCGTCGACGGTCATGGTGTTCTTCACTGCCTTGGTGGCTTTAACGGCGGCGGAGTCAGAGAGGGTGAAGGCGGCCTCGGATTCGTTGATGAGTCTGCAGGGGCAACGGGAAAGGGCACATTTGACGACTTCAAAGTCTTGGAGGCGAGCGAAGATGTGGATTTGGCAGAGGATTCGGTAGGTTTTGCGGGCGTCGGGTACGATGGCTGCGACGGTGATAAGTTCGTTGTCGATGAGAGGGGTGAGGACGGCTGCGACGGCGCGTTCAATGTAGCCGACGTGGTCTCCGTGGATGTTGGTGACTTTGATGGCGTTGGCGTCGTGGATGTTGTCGGGCTCACGGTGGAGAACGACGACGGCGCGGCCGCTGATAGTGGCGTGATGGTGCTGCACGCCAACGATGTTGGCCTCGATGAAGCCGAGAAGGAATAATTCTGACGATGAGGAGGCTGAAGCTGTCTTGTCGTCTCCCGAATCCATGGTGTTGGTTCTTGACTTCTTGGATTCTGCATTCACCCGTTAGGGGTTTTTCATTTTGAATTCAAGAGCTATTTAAACACCAACAAACTTCTACACCTGTCTTTTCATTTTTTTTCTTTTCATTTATACTATTTTTTTTATTTTTTTTAGTAGAGTTTTCATGTTTTGTTTTTCACTTTTTGAAAAAAAAAAAGTTTTTAGGTGGGTTTAAATTTTCAACTTTCCCGCTCTGAATTATTTTATTTTATTAATATATTGGATCATCTTTCCTTCTCTTTCTATTATACCAAACATAATCTTAACCTTTCATTTGAAAAAATAAATTTTACAAATTTAAAAATACTCAAATGCATTAAATTTGGATTAATCTCATTTCAAATATTTTACTTTGAATTATATAATATAAATTTACTAAATTTTGGTTCATTTAAATAAAGTATTTTAACTACTAATAAAAAATTATTGAAATATTAAATAGTTATTAATAAATAAAAAGTATTAATATTGATATTAATTAATTTTACTTTTCAATTATTTTTCTCTACTAAAAACTTAGAATTAATGTTAAATAGTATTAATAATACTATTTTTATCAATAGTATTGATATTTTTGTCTACTTATAGAAATATTAAATAGTTATTAATAATATTATTTTTGTCCATAGTATTAATATTGATCTTAAAACTTAAAATCCATAATATATAAAATATTTTTATTTATTAAAATTTGATACACATGGTTAAAATATACCAACTGAACAAAAAAGCATACACAAGTTAACAAATCTTTTATATATATAAACATCAACACCAAAATCTAACCATATAAAAAGTTGTCTTCTTGACATTAGTAAAGAAAACATTAACTAATATCAAGGCATAAGTGTTGTGGTCCTCAACAACAACACAATGATCCTAACAATTTAAATACAAAAAATTGCTATCAACATCAATAGAAAAAACCGTAATCAACATAAATTGAAAGTAGATATTCGTACAATATCTAAGCCAAACAAATTCTTTTGAAATTCTTACCTAAACATCACATTATTGTCATAAAGTATTTCAATTCCTATATAAAAATGAATTATCCTCGTAATATTATCTATCCAAATACACTATAAAAGTGACGTGAAAAAAAAACGTAAGATATAAGCAAATACATATGTAAGCCAATAACCTATAACTTTATCTCATACCACATTATATTTTTTTTAAGTTTGAGTTAAAATGATTAAGTTATACATTTTTAGTACATTAAATCAAAACAAAATATTCACTATCTAACGAATTTATTTTAGTTTTCTTATGTTTTATCATATAATTACTCTTTAAGTATATGTTATAAACATTTAGAGATGTTTATTAAATCGGGTTACTAGACAATTTAACTCACTTAAATTGGGTTTAGTTTCATTTATCATTAGATCAAACTTGACCTAATCAAAAGTAACTCATTCTTGTATTGATTAAGTGATGAGTTTCCTATGATGGACTAAAGACTTAATCCCAAACATACTAGTAGATTGTGTTATGTTTTTCTTTATATTTTATAAATTAGTTTATTTTGTCAATTAGTTTAAACAAATTTAAATGACTTAAGCTTATTGGCTTACTTGAAACCTTGGATAAACTTTTGTAGAGATTGTGTTACTTTTTAATTAGGTTGATACTTAAAAATTATAATGTTATAAAAGAAAAAAAAGGTAACATATTGATCCAATTAATCCAACTTAATCTAACCAGCTTAAGAATGAGTTGAGTTTGGTTGGATTGTATTTAACATATTCTAATCCAACCTTACTCTTTATTATTAGTGGATTGAAATAATAGATTTATCCAAATCCTACCCAACTCAAAACATCCCTATAAATAATAATGTTACTTTATAAAATCAAAATTATTGAATAATATTTATTTAAAATAAATTTTTAACAATCATTTAAATATAAATTCAATTTAATCCACTTAAAGGTAATTAGGTATATAAAAGGTTACAATAAATTAAACCTAATTTGGATAAATTACACATATTAAGAATATGGTGTCTCTTATTTTCCAATACTAAAATTAGTGATCTTGAAAGCTTATATCTCATTTATGAATCCAAGTAATTTTAAATTATTGGCTTAATTCTACTTTTGGTTTTCTAATTTGTTTGAAAAATTTAATTGAAGTTGTAATTCTTATTTGGTGTAATTAACTCCTCTGGTTTTTTAAAATGATCCAGTAAGGTATTTTTTATTATATTAGTGTTAACGTCATATTTATATATGTCATTTATCAGTTTTTTCAAATTTTTTTATTTATTTATTTTTTCAGTTTTTAATTTTCTTTTTGCCATGTCTTAGGACACATGTTAAGTCATTGTTACGATACGTGATAGTTGCATTGTCACGTGTTAATGTCGGTGTTACCTATTAGTATCAGTGTCACATGTTTATATTTAATATAGTCCTTATATTTGAAATGTTGACTCAATTTAGTTTTATTTTTTTTTTAAATTGAACAGTGTCCATCTCGAAAATGAGATATCTAAAATGAGACCAAATTAGTAACTATCTTAATTACAACTTATATATACATCTTAAAATAATATTTTTAAATTTATATATCAAATCACTCCACCTAAATATTAAAATTAATTTTATTTTATACATTTTTAAACTTATAGTTTTTTAAAATATTAAAAATGTAAACATATAAAAGAAACTTGTAATTTTTAAATTTTAATATTTGAAATAATTAAAAAAATGTATTTGTTTTGTTATTGTTTATTTATAAATGTAAGGGTTAAATATGTTTTTAGTCCCTATAATTTGAGGTGATTTTGGTTTTAGTCCATTTTCAAACTATGGTACAATTTAGTCCTTCAATTTTAGAAAATTCTGGTTTTAGTCATTTTTACCAAATTTTTTTAACTTTATTTGTTGTTTCAAGCACGCTTTATTATAGCATTTGGATTGTTTACACTGTTTGACACATTTTTACTTCAATGTTAACTTAGAAAAGCTTTTGAAACAACAAATAAAAATAAAAATATTTGGTAAAAAGGACTAAAACCAGAGTTTTCTAAAGTTGAAGGACTAAATTGTACCATAGTTTGAAAATGGACTAAAACCAAAATCGCCTCAAAGTATAGGGACTAAAAACATATTTAACCCTAAATTTAATGTAACAAATACATTTACATGTTTTAACTTAATATATAATAAGTTTAAAATAGGAATTTCTTTTATTGAAATTAAAAATGTATAAAATAATATCCATTTCAATATTTAAGTGGAGCTATTTGATGTATAAATTATATAAAAATATATTTTAACATGTATATATAAGTTATAATTAAGCTTAATTATTAATTTTGTCATATTTTAAATAGGGATAACATTATTCTATTTAAAAAAAAAATAAGGATTAAATTGAGTCAAAATTTTAAATATAGGGACAAAATTAAAATCAAAACACTATCACGTAACAATAACATTGACATGTGTCATTATACAAACATGTGGCACGGCAATGACCTGACACGAAGTAAAAAAATTAAAAATTAAAAAAATGAAAAACATAAGAGAAATGACCTCATTTGATCATTTTAAAAAACTAGAGGATTTAATTGTACCACTTAAGACTTATAAGCTTAATTGAATTTTCCAAAAAAAGTTAAAGGACCAAAAGTTTAATTAAGCTAAATTATTGTAACAAAGTAATAACATAGTTGTTCAAAATTTGAAATTTATTCCTTGATTGAAATAACCTACAGTGTTGGAGATTGAAATTTCAATAATAGTTAAAATAGGTCTATAATGACGATTTTATAATCGTCGTAGTTTCAACCGTAGTTGAAAGATGAAGCAATCGATGATGGTCTTAAAGTCTTCGATGATGGTCTTAAAGTCTTCATTAAAAGTACATAAATAACGATGATTAAATAAGGACTGCTGTTGGAAATAAAAAAATAAAAAAAGAATGTTTTGAATTAAGATATGACAATTTCTAAAGAACGAGTAGCAACGCCAAAATCCATAAACTCCTAATTTCATTTCTATCACAATCGTAGTTATAAGCTATTTTTTTAAATGATTATTCCTTTTATTGAAAGCCACATTCTGCATAAATTTCCAAATACAAATTTATTTTGCAACTCGTCAACCCACTAATAAAAACATGACTTTCTAAAGCGGATATTATGCTTCGATTTACGAGAAACCGAAACATATCATGACATAATAGCATTTTTAAAACTTTTGCAAATGTATGTCTCGGTTAAAATATAACTGAAGCAATAAATCATATATAGTCTCGGCTTATCAAGGAACTGCTGCCATAGGTTAAAAGAATATCCAACAACATCAAGTTTAGACGAAGAAATTAAATTTCTAGTGATACTAGGTACATAAAAAACATCCATCAAGTCGTGATATCTAATGTCAAGGATTAAATGATAAGTCCCAATTAACAACTTCCACTAAAACTTTCTCTCTATTTCCCATGAAGACAAACTTCTTATTGGGTTTATGGTTGAAGTTGAAAAGAATCTCTACATCATATTAAAAACACGAGTCATACATCTAGAATCAATCCACCAAGTATTATGGGAAACTTCAATTAAGTTTGATTAAAAAAAATATGTAAGCATTATGCTCACCTTTCTTTTCAAACCAAGCTCTACACTTTATGCAGTTCGTCTGGAAATGTCCAAACTTCCCGCAGAAATGACATTTCTCATTTTTTTTTGGATTTTGGTTGATCGTTAATCTTTAATGATTCTTTACCCTTTCGATGTTTCTTTACAACTTTCTTTCTAGCTCATTGATTCTTCACATAATGAACGAAGTGACTTCCTAAGTTTTTCAGTCTCGTCTTCTCCTAAACTGGCATACTTTGCAATTCATGCACATTCCATTTGTCTTTCATGATCTTAACAATTCATACCATACTCAAACAATAACGATTTTAAAATGAAGTGCACAATAAAACTTTCATTCGTTATCATTCCTAGACCTTGAGTCTTACTTTGATGTTTGTCATCTTGATCACGTGCTCGTGCATAGTATACAAATCATCAAATTTCATGGTAGTCATGGTATTCATCGGTGTTTTAGCGAGCGACTTGTCAACAGTTTGGAAACGCTCTTCCAAACTTTTTATAAACTCTTTGGCATTATCAGCTTTGGGAATAGTAGACTTAATGTTGCTTGTTATGCTCATTCGTATAAACATCAAGTTAAATTTGTTTGACGTTTCCCAAGTTTTGTAATGAACTTCATCTTCATTGCTACTAGCACCAATGATAACAACATGACTTTTAACTTGAAAGACCAAATCAAGATCCATTACACCTAAGTGAAATTAGACTTGCTCACTCTAGTTATGAAAATTCAACATATTAAAAATTGGAACAAATGTAGAAAGCAAATCTAAAAATAAATAAAGACTACAATTATCATGTCTAACATTAATGCTTGGAGTCATAAAAAAATTAAATATAAATACAGATTCAAACATAAATAATTATTCTATACATACTAATGTTCTTCTTTGAGAGATCAAATAATTCAAAAACATAATGATGCTAATCATATATATCATTAATAATAATTAAAATATAAATACATTATAATCACCCACTACCTTTGAGTATATAAATAAAATTAAAGGCACATACAAAATTATTTACAATCACACTCATTAATTATAAGAACAACTAATCAATCTTTGAAGGATCTAGAAATGTCTTATAACAATTAACTTTAATTAACCTATAAATCAAGTATTCATAAAATTAAATAAAAAATTAAAATCAAATAACTTTTAAAATTTTCACAAAATTTATCATGCTTGATCTCAAATAAATAATATCATTAATTAGCATTTTCCTTGATTTTAAATAAATATACAGTATTCACATAATAAATTATTATATTTCATAAAATTGAAACCCATAATGTCAATTTACCTTATAGGATTGATTTTTCAATCCAAGTTCTTGATTTTCATTTCGCGCAACAGTGAATTTTGTCATCCAATTCAAATACGGGTTTTCTAATCCACCTCAATTCGTAACTTTTAATTTTGTAATTAAAGCACAGCGAAAAAAAAAAAAACCAATTCAATTGCACATTCACGTAACACGGTTTACATAAGCCATTTCAATTTGCAATTAACTTCCAATGTCACACAATTCAATGTGCACAAGGAAATAAAACCAACAATTCAATTCAATTATTTCAAAACGAAAATATTGAATTTTCTCATTTTCCTAACAGGATTTTATATCCTAATTCTATATCCCAATTCATGGTTTTCATTAAATTCGAATTTCAATAACGATCAAAATCCCAGTCGTGATGTGGAGGAAAATTCCAATTAAAATTGGAATTTAAACATTTGATGACAGAAAACATGATTACACAACATAAAACTTAGGTTTTCCTCAATTTTAGAGAATAACTCTAAAATCATAATTAAGATTTATCTGAGGACAACAAAAATTAGGATTCATATTAATGTTGAAGAAAAACTTAAACTGAAGAAACACTATAATAGAATAATCATATATTTAACAACATATGTTTTGATACCATGTAAATTAATTTGTAGTTTTTCTATGTTTCTAATTCATGCTAAAAACTACTTTAGAACATTAAGACTTATAATTCTCATACATTCATACACAAATCATATTAGGATATCAACTTTATCTAGATTGAATGAAAATGCGTTTTTCAATGGGTTAAATATGTTTTTAGTCCCTATACTTTGGGACGATTTTGGTTTTAGTCCCTCTTTCAAACTAAGGTACAATTTAGTCCTTCAACTTTAGAAAACTCTGATTTTAGTCATTTTTACCAATTTTTTTTAACTTTATTTGTTGTTTCAAGCATGTTTCATTATAGCATTTGGATTGTTTACATTGTTTGACATATTTTTGCTTCAATGTTAACTGAGAAACGCGTTTGAAACAACAAATAAAGTTAAAAAAATTTGGTAAAAAGGACTAAAACCAGAGTTTTCTAAAGTTGAAGGACTAAATTGTACCATAGTTTGAAAGAGGGACTAAAACCAAAATTGCTCCAAAGTATAGGGACTAAAAACATATTTAACCCTTTTTCAATCTATTCTTCAACATTCTTTTTTTCAATATATCTTTTTATCTTTCTTTTCTTCTCTTACACTTTCTTGATTGTTTATTATGAAATAATCTTATGGCCAAAGACAAAATCTTAATTCTTTTTATAAATCAATGTCCAAGTTGGTTTTTATTTTATTTTATTATAACTTTTCATAATAATTAATAGTTTTTTACATTTTATTAAATCATATTTAAACCATCATAATATTTCAAATGAATCAGATAATAAAATTAATTCATTAATTAATTCTAACAAAAACATTATCTAATCCCATCTTACACTCTACATTTTTTTACTTATATTACGAAATTTCTATAAGGATAAGTCTTTTTCTTGAGATTTCTTAATTATTATAATAAATTTGGTTCATTAATCTTATACTTTACATATTTGAGTTGAAAGTCTTATATCAACTAAAAATAAAACTAATTTATATTACATAAATAAGTGTAAATTTTATTTTACAATTTAATTTTATAAATTTTAATTAGTCTTAAAGTTCAATTATTAATATTTTGACCTCTAATTAATCAACTTATTCAACTATAATGATCTTCTTATGCCTATAATATAGGTTAGGTTATCTATATATCTCTTGATTTAAAACATAACCATAAAATTTACTTATTAACATTTTATCCTCTAATAATTACATATAATATGGGTTAGGTTACCAATATATTCCTTGCTTTAAAGCATTTTAGCCTTCCCTCGATATTAAGGAGGAATGGTAAAATCATTTACATCACATTACCCCCACAAGAATGAAGGATGCATTCTATTTTCCATTGGGTAACCTTGCTCGTTCCCCATCTCCCTACAACTATTGACAAAAAAACAAAACAAACATAGGTTTTTGCAATTGCGATAACTTTTAAAAAGAAAATAAATGTTCCCAATTAAGGGGACCATTAGTATTATAGAGTTGTAAGGAAAAGGTTGTTGAACTAACCTATGGCTATGTCTATCTTAATGGACTTCGATTTTCTTACTTCGCTTTAACCTCTCCAACAGGATCATACTTACTATAATTACAACTTTCGTGATTTGTTTTCTGCTTATGCGTAAGCCTTAATCTACGGAACAAAAATTGATTTTATTACTATAAACAGCTGAAATGTTTCATCAACATAACTGTATAATCACGTGAACGATTTTACAACATCTATGAGCAGTGAAATACATAATAGAGGGTAAGCGTACGACTATAACACTATTCCAACGATAAAGAAAATATCGCCATGAAATCTGGTTCTTCTTAAACATTTTTCTTCTTCTCCTTCTTCATATTTTTGGCATTATTAAAATGATTATTAGACAGGTAGAAAATACCAAATTCAACTGCTTATTTGCGAAAGAGAATAAGAAGGAAATGACGTTATGGGTTCCAAATATAAAATTATTTCCCCCCTGAATGAGACATGCAACAATAGAGAGAACAAGAAAAGCGAAGGTTGATGGAAAATGGGTTTTTTAAATTTAATTTACTTGTAATTTATATAACTTATTTATTGACTACGAGGAAAAAAAAGTTTCTTTTCAATTCCCATATTTTGTCTACTGTTAGAAAGCTCCTTCAAGCAATGATTGTGTACTACAGGATGAACAAACTTCCTAAAGACTTACTATAAAACCATTGTCTTAAATTCATCTTACTTCACTTACAAAGAACTAAACAGTTATATTAAAACAATGACAAACTGTCCTTACTAATCATGTTTTTAATGAGAGTGTTTAAACCTTAATTAGGTCTGTATTAAACCTTCAAAACAACTTTTCCCGCTTCTTTTTCATTTGAGTGTTAAATGCAGTGGTTTCATAGAGTTCATGTCTGAGTAATTCCAGCTATAATTATGAAAGAATCAAGATCAGCAAAGATCCTGCTAGTAAGAGTTTAATGTACCTATTTTTCATGATAATTATTTTTTCTGCATTTATTGTTTGTTCATCCTTCATATATAGGTTCCTCTAGGGAACTATTTTCTCTGTTATTGAAGAACAAGGTAACTGACGTACGTTATAGTAATTAAACATACGATAAAATTATAAATTTATTTAGGACTAGAAACTGAAACGGTCACTGACTCTTTTAGAGGCAGCTTCAACGACAAGAAAATACAAGATGGAATCACGGGAGATATGATTCTTATGACTAAAATAGCCTAAAGTGCCATTGCACTAGCAATTATGTGTGACATAGCACCACGTAGTACTACCAGGGATGCTGGAAACTGAAGATGTTGGTTGATGAAAATTAGAAAATCAATTTGTTGTTGTTGTTGCCGATGGGTCACTGGAGGTTCAAATTCCTCAGTCTGTCAAAAGGAAAATAAAATATTAGAGTCAAGAAGATCTAAAAAGTTGTTGGTTGGTGGATATCATTTTAACTATTGCAAATAAACTTCTTTCTTGATTGAGAGATTATTCTTTGCCCTCTATTGTTGTGCAATCACTGTTTTCTTTTTGTCACAAGTTTTTCCTAAGTCAGATAAGTAAAACAAGTTTTTGTTGATTTATTAGATGATGAACTAATCATACAGTGATTAAAGTATTTGTAATGAAAGGAAATGGTACCTTTTCTCCTCCTGATCAGAGGATGCAGTTTTCTTGTAATTTGGGAATGGCACTCGTCCTGATTCAATATGTTTAACATCCTGGACAAGGAGTTCATAGTGTCTCTTCACTTCCTCTGGAGTTTTGCCACCAACAGCATGGGCAACATTGTACCAACGGTCGGGGGTGTCCTTGTCGTAAACAGCAAGAGCCTTCTCAAAGGCCTTGTTGTCCTTGACACTCCATGAGCCTGAGGCTGACATTGAACTTGATGCCATTTGTTTCAGGAAGGAAAAGAAATGAAGATGTTAAATGAGACTGAGTCGGTAGCAAAGGTGTTGTGAAGGCTGAAGAGTGTGTGTGTAATGATCAGACTCAAGGAAGAGCTGATATGTTGAGAGGTAGCAATGTGTGCTCCTTTTATAAGCACAATGGAAGGTATTAGGTGGGGTAGTGCCAGTTGGCATCAAAATCTTGCCGAAATGAAATAGAATTATTATGATTTGTCTTCTTAGTAACCATGGAATTCAGCTGGCCCAAGAAATTGGAGAATCAGTATCTTCACACAGTAAAAACCAGTGGATGTATTGATAAGACTAGCCAAGAGCTTTTTATAACTTTTTTTTTTTTTTTTTTTTTTTTTTTTTTTTTATTTCTTCTGTTTTCCTCTTACCCTTCACCCACTTCAAGAGAAGAAATACATATATTATACAAATTAGTCCAAAATATTGTAATTAAGCATGTCCATTTTTACAGCCAATGAAAACTGATTTGTAAGTAGTTTTGGTTTGGCAGATATGAAGAGTTTAGCAAAGGGACACAACGAGGGTGTTTGTTTTAGACAACAAAGTTGGGTTGTGGTTGAAAACATAAGAACGTATGCAGAAGAACACTCTATCTGATAGGTCAGCTAATGCCTATCTTTATTTTATTCTCTTACTCGCAGGGTCTTGGGTGGGTCCAGGTTCAAATCCAGTGAATCCAAAACGGGTACAAAAGGGAAACAAACTATGTGAGATATGTGCATAATTTGGACCGCTTGAAAAAAAGTTAAAGTAGGGCCAAGTCTTATCCAACGGCTTGCATGTGAGTATGTGAGGACTATGTAAGTCTGTGTGCATGATAATTAATCGGTGTAAAAACTTCCACGCATGCCACAAACAAAACAACCACAATATCTTGTTCAGAACAGTTCGATTGCATATGAAAAGCTCTTGTGTTTTCATGTTTCTTGGTGGTGATCTTTTGTATCTGTACTTTGTCCTCAACAACATTCCAACACTCCTGCTTGGCCACTTGTGTTCTACAATTATTGCTGTTTTTCCTACTTTTTTTTTTTACTCCGAGGAAAGCTTATTATATAGGTGACTCACTCTTTTTAGCTGTTGGGGTCCCTCTTTTTCTTTACTTGATTCATGGTTTGTGACCAATATTTTGCTTGATTTCAGTCACACGGCCAAAATTTAAATGCCGGTTATGAAATTAAAAACTGTAATTTTCTAAACAACGATTGCATAAGTTGCAGCTTAAGCATTTATGTTTCTTGATTTGGTAAGGGGCATTGTCATTGTCATGGTCATGTAGGAAACAGATGAGCATGTCATTATATGCATCATCCATTATAAGCAGTCTGAAAATCATGTAACGTGCAAAAATAATTCCAATTATTAACATGAAGAGGAACCAGCAAGTGGGAAGCCCTTTGACCCTGAAATAAACTATAATTTTATAATTCTTCCATTGTTCTTATGTCAAAAAATAGTTTCATAGATTATATCACTGCATCAAATACCAACAAAATAATTTTATAATTCTTCCATTATACGAAATATCTTTCATGATACGCTTCTTTGTCTTTTGCTGTTACTTTAGGCCAATACCATCAAGCAAACTACATAGTTTCAGCAACTGCTCACATACCCTTAAGGCCAGTTGTTTGTAGTGTAGGGATAATAACCTTTAGCTTCTAGGTCATAGGCCGAGGCTCATCAAAAGAACAGGAACACTTGGAGTTTTACCCGTTCTGGATTAGCACGTGGGTTGAGTCTTGCAGGTCTTTTCACTGGTATGGCTTTTACAATTGTTAAGTAAAGAACATCCACAATCATATCTTTTTAACTCATATATGTTGGACTTGGGCAAGAGCAAGACAATAAGGTGACAGAAGCCATCATTAACCTAGTTTCTATAAATGATTATAACTCTGCATTTCAAGATGACAGACCAAAACCTTGTTCTCGAAAGGCTAATTTGTACGCCATGATACACGAGGAAAAAATCGTCAGATTTATGGCCCACTTATTTGTTGGGTGGGGGATAACATAAAGATGTGGCCTTTTGATGACAGTAAAGATAAGAAAAAATGTACCGTGATGGAAGAGTAAACATTCATTTTAGTACATCATATATTGCTAGTGTCGGTTAAAAAATCCACTGGGTTTCTGTCTACTTTTCTTAAACAAAATATAAAGTCAATGTTATTCTGTAAGGTGTGAAAAAGTTCTTCTGATATCACATGAAATTAGTCTTTGAGCTGGTAGGCTGAGAACAACTTATGACAGAAGGGGAAAAAATCAGAGAGCAAACTTTTGTTTTTGATTCAGTTTGTTAATTTTGAACTACAGAGACTGGTGGGGAGAAGAATGTAAAATCACAATCACTCTACACCAGAAACTCTTGAGTGTGAGTAGTAACGTTGTAGACCACAATTTTGAGGATACTTGGTTTAGGTTTATGGTTGTTTAAATAAGAATGTAATGCATGTATGTGTGCGTTGATTCATTGGAATGAAGAATTAAAGTGAAAGGTTAAATGTGCGTTTGAATTTTGGAATTTGGAATAAGAGTAAAGCATATAAAAGCACACAATATTTTTGAGAGGTCGGTGTAGTGATGGCATGGCTACAGGTATCAAATTGGTTTAGAGTGCCCCCTCCCTATGGAATTGTTTTTGTTTGCAACATCTTGCAAGTAGGCTTTGGCCTCATGAGTGTAGTATATTCGCCAGAAGAACCCAAGATTGATGCTCAATATATAGGAATTACTTGCAATAATGGTTCATATAAGAAATTTGTACTTAACTTTATATAGTTCACAGTTCTTTTGAAGATCTTTTTGATGCTGTACTGATAAGGATGGTTATCCCTTGAAAAGGATAAGACATTTGTGTGTCCAACTCTTCGTAGGTGTAATTTTGGTAGATCGTTTCATACTTTCTACAGTTATACAAGAGGTATGTCAAGGTTTCGTTTTGGTTAGCTACACAATAATCTTCATACACAACTTATGATTTAATTTTTAAAATTTAAACTGCATATTAGTCTTGAGTGTTTTATTACCTTTACATCTTAATTAAATCTTCTTTTATTTTAAGCTGGACTTTAATGTGTTTTTTAATTCTTATTAAATTGGAAAGTTTTGAATTTAGTATTTATAAAAGAGAAGCTTTGGTTTTCATCCTTAAAACATTGACTTTTATTTTTATTTTTTATTTTACTATCATGTGTCACTTGATATCTCAATAATATTCCTTAGTATATGTGGATACTATGTCAACATGTACATACCTAATAAAAAATTTCCACATTACTAAAATAAATGTTGCTTATTTCTCTTAAAAGGAACTTTAGAAACCAAGATAATGTAGATTTTGAAGGTATTCCAAAGAAAAGTATTTTTTAAGAGATCAAAACCAAAGTTTTTTTTTTTTTTTATAACTATGATCAATTTTTAGAGTAATGAATTGCAAATAATTTTTTTATGGGGACAAACTTAGAACATTTTTGTCTTGTAAATACTAAAAGCATTTTTAAACATTTAAATTAGACTTAACTAATAATTTAGTTCTTATATTCAAGATTCTCATATAATAATTTTCCTATTTTTTTTATTCAATTGACTCTATAAAATTTGGTATTAAAATATGAGTTATATTTTATTTTTAGAATTTCTTCTGACTTTTTTTTAGGCTTTTTTTCCCTCTCTTTCTCTTACTCCACCTTCCACCACCCTTTTCATCTTTCTCCCTCTCTGATCCACCATCCTTCTTCCACCTCCCTTTTTTCCTTCCTTCCTCCCTCTCTTATGGTTTCTATCATTCATGGGTTGTTGTTCAAATTTGGAGTGGAGTTGGATATGTTTGTTGACATTGTATTAGCCATTACCTACTCGAAATTTAGGTTTGTGGAAGATTTGCATGAGGTGTTTAAAGAGGTTTTTGAGTATTTGGAAGGATGATGTGAGATGGGATGATTCCTTATAGATGGTAAAGGAATGTAGTAAGAGATAGAAGAAGGTGGTAAAAGGTGGAGGAAGGTAAAGGGAGAAAACAAAAAAGATTAGAGAGATTCGAAAGATAAAATATAATCTAGATTCTAATATGGGACACTTTACAAATAAGGTAGAATGACCAAATTATTAATTAAACATTTAAGTTAAGATAATTGGTATTATTTTTAATTTAAAATGTATTATATTAGTTATAGTTATTGTTATATAAACTATAGGAATGTATATTATGCCAGTATATTTAAAATTAAATGAAATAATAGCAATATTTATATTTATTTTATTCATCAAAAGAATGTAATAAAATAATTAAATATTATTTATTAACAAATAATTGTCATGAACTAAAATTGTAGTATTTTTAAGGGTTAAACATATTTTAATTCTTTACATGAGAAATTAGAATTTTCTTCTCTCTCAAAATTTATATAAAAGTACTTTTTACGCACATTATAAAGATGAAATATCCATTAACTCACTGTCTTTAAGATTTTGACGTCAATTTTTTATATAGTTGGACCCAGATGTTATTAGTGTTTGTGTAACTCACAGTAACCTCCTCTTCAATAGACTCAATAGTGGTATGGTTTGTTTTGGTGACCGGCTTAGATGAGTATAATGATCCCTATACTGAAAGTCTTCCTGACAAAGGGTATTCGGGTAAGCGAGTTCCGTTAAGATGAACGATGGTTGGAAAGGGCTACTTGTGGTTGTGGTTGGTTGGGAATGTTTCTGTTGGAGGGGGAGTGTACTTATATGGAAGGGACTCACTCTTGAGGGAGAGATTGTTGGAAATCCAAGTGTGAGTCTAAGTCCCACATTAGATAAAAATGAGAAAGTAGAGCACCTTATAAAGATGAAAGACCCCCACATTACTTTAAGGTTTTGGGTAGAGAGTGATGTCAATCCTTTATATAGTTGGGCTGAGATCTTATCAGTGCTTGTGCAATCCACCGGTAACCTCCTCCTCGATAGACCCAACAACTTTGTGTTCAACCACCCTATTTTATTGAGGTGTATAAGCACATAAAGTTTGGTGGAGAATATATCCAACAATAACTATTATATTTTCCCATTTTATTTATTATTGTATTCTATTTAATTCAGAATATTGTAATTTTAAAATATAATTAAGGATAAAATCAGGTAGCATATATATATATATATATATATATATATATATATACACACGAAAATGATTTTATTTAAAATGATTAGTTTTAAAATAGTTATCCAGTTTAAAATATTTAACTAAAACTTATTTATATAAAATATTAAATATGTAGTAATTTTCATGTATATTTTATCAGATTCTTGAGTCAAGTTTATATTTAAAATCAAATTAGTTATATGGATTAAATATGTAGTAATTTTCATGTATATTTTATCAGATTCTTGAGTCAAGTTTATATTTAAAATCAAATTAATTATATGGATGAAATTAAAATAAGTATTCTTTATTATTTCTTTCTTTTTCCATCAGTCCAGAAAATATATAAATTTCATTTAAAAATTACTTTAACCAATATATCGTTTATATTATTTTGTTTTATATCTAAACCAACAAAGTATAAAAGATTTAAGCTGTAATGGCATATTTAATAACTCGGCCAATATTGTTATGTGAATACTACCATCAAATTATTTTACTCATTCTATTGTAAATTTTTCAATTTTTACATATTTTACTACTCAAGTTTTTATTATGATATTTTTCAATTTTATACATTGTTTCAGTAGGGTTAAGAAACACACTTTCACAATTTAATCTTATCTCGTGTCTTAACTTAGTCTTTTCTTTTCTTGGGATTTGTGGACTTTTCTCTTATATAGTCTAGATTCAAGGAATTGGTACCTGCCATTCAAGTTAGTTTTTGATTACGTTAAGTTTTAAATGTTTAATAAATGTAACTATTTATCTCTTTACTTTGTTTTTGTATTTATAAGTTTCAATATGAATTTTTAATTAAGACTGATCCAATTGTGGTCCAATATTCTTTAAGTATGTTTATACTTTGTTAATAAAAAAATAGAATCGTCGGACCGAATGGCTACAAAGTTGAAGTTGAACCATTTGGTTTACCTAATTATAATTTTTCTGAGAGTTGACTTCCTCTATGGTTGATCAAGCGGTAGGCAATGATCGGTCGGTCCATACAATACATACATGTTTCCATAACAAACGATTTTGCTTGAAAAAAAAGGTGATAACTCTGTCTTTTTTATAGAATATGAGTTTTTTTCTTATTTGTTCAATGAGTAAATTAAAATATGTGATAATTGAAAAGAATGACGTTAAAATGAGAAAATTGAATAAAAAGATTCTAGGAATGAAATTTATAAAGGTAAAATAAAGTTAAATATATAAACTTATATGTGAAGATGAAATTTATTTTTATTTTAAAATTTAAAATATTTTGGTTATTATTTTTTAAAATAGATACATATAATTTTATTTCAAAAATTTTTATGAGTTAAATAAAATTTTAGATTGAGATTTGAATTACAACATATAAATTATATAAATGATATAAAAAACTTAAATATTAATCTAAAATATTATTTAATATGTCCAAAAAAATTATATAATTAAATTATAAAAATTATATCAATTTAGTTATAAAATTTAAAAACTAAATTATATTAAAGTTTAAGATAAAAATAAATGTTAATTCCGTTGTAGAAATTTAAAACTTAAAAAGGTATTAAAAAGTCGTTTAAGAATTTTAGGTTTGTGAAGTGTTGTCGGGATGTGAAGTAACATCAATCATGGTCAGTTGGATAGTGGTGATGATTGGGTTAAAATGAGTGGATCCATTGAAAGAATATTTGGGTCACCCACAATAGAGTAGTATATGGAATCCTTATCACCCATTTTATCAACATAAGGACATTTCTTTCTACCTTCCCTTCACGATTCCTTCCCCAGTGCTATCCACTGCTCCTTCATTGTCGTAAATAAAGTTCTTCAGGTCCAACCTATTTGTTCCCCTTTATTTCTTTTTTTTTTCTTTTCAATTTTATTATTATTACAATTTAGTTAATATGAAGATCTTACACTATGGTTATTTTAAATCTTAGGCTACGGTTAAAAAATATTATTCTTAAATTATGGTTATTACAGGGAAGCATTACTTATTTTTATTCAAATAGACTATGGTTTCAAATAAGATATGCTTCTTAAGTGTAATTATAGTCTATTGAAATATTATATTGGCTAGGGTTCTTCAATGTAATAATAGCTTATTATCATTCAAAAAAATTTGTCACATAGACTTCAACATCATCTAGAATATGAAAAACCAACTTTAAAAATGACGGATAACATTTTTGTAGATATATGTGCAATTTAGATGTCAGAGTTTATACTTTGCTAACATTATATGCTTATTAGATGTTAGAATTTTGAATTTCACACATCATATTGGGTAATTTTCATGAATATGTTTGGTGCGAAGGTAAAAATATACCCACGTTTATCCAAATTTCATGAATGTCCTCGTTAGGGATGACAACAGATCGGGTCGGACACGGATAATGCCTATCCGCAACCCGACTCGAAAAAAATTCACCCGCTATCCACATAGATACCCGCTTATAAAATATGTCCGGGTATTTTAAAATCCACGGATATCCGTGAATACCCGCAGATACTCGCAAATATTTTAAAAAAATATATTTTTATAAATTATTAAAATAAAATTTAAATAATATTAAAAAAATATATAAAATATAATATAAATTAAATTAAATATAAATTAAAATTTAATTTTAATTAAATTTAACCTTATAAAATATAAATTAATTTTAATTTTAATTAAATTTAACTTAACAAAATATAAATTAAATTTTTATTTTTATTTTTTGCGGATAGCGGATATCCGCGGGTACGGATTACATAATATCTGCATCCGACCTGTTTATAAGCGAGTATTAAAATACCCGCTACTCAGAGTAGTAAATATTCGAGGGTACCAACTATCTGTCGTGAAATTTGTCTGCACAGGAAGTTAGTAAACTAATTTACTACCAGTGAGACCTATCACGAATCATAAATAGTTAGTAAACTAATTAAGTAAACTTTAATGAACTTTTACATAAAACAACACATACCCATCAATGTATGGCACAAGGTATACGTCTCTGTTTGACTCAGTCATCCATGTTTGCAAATAATATTGTTTGCTTTCAAGTGTGTTACCAGAAGGTTGAATGGTTTGAGGTTCAACAAATCCGTACATTGAAGACCGATCTTGGTCTACAATGACTTTGTCCATGTACCTAAAAACGCAAATCCGTACACATGCATATTCAAAAGCCAATAACACATGCATACCTAAAAGCCAAAAACATGCAAACACAATCATCAATGCATCCACAAAAGACAATAACACGCATACAATAAAAGTTTTCAACAAAGAAGCTAACCTTTTTAGCAGATTAAAAAAGCAATGTAGGGAAATAGAGTACTGCACGTCCAATAACATAGGCCAAAAAGGATAAAAAACGTCACCCAAGAACACGACACAAACTGCACCAAAACACAACGAAAACGAATTTTAATCGGTTTAAATGGAAGATATTTCATCAAAGAGTAATTTAATCGGAGTAAAATTAAATTTAAACGGTCTAAAAGAGAGAAAATGTACCTAGAAATGCAATGTCGAAGAGAGAAAACGCGAGGAGGAAGACGATGAACAATGAGCGTAACTGCTCGTGGGTTCAGTATAGACATCGGTTGTTGGGGGGACCGACGTCTATAATAGTATAGACTTTGGGGCCCTTACTAATATGACGTCTTTATGATTTAAAAATTAATATTCGCATGGATTATAGACGTCTGTTACTAGAGGCACTATCGTCTAATTGAATTTTTCACCTACCTTTCATGCCTATAGACATCTGTTACAGGGGGCCGACGTCTATAATCGTATATAGACGTCGGGGTGGCGGGATCTGACGTCTATATGGCAGAAAAGAATGAGTATTTACCTACTTGTCAGACCTATAAACGTCAGTTAGGAGGGGCCCTTACGCTATAATATTATAGACGTCGGGACCCCTCCTAACCGACGTCTATATGGCCAACTTATTTACGAAAATGCCACCGGTCATTAATTTACGTCGGACCCTCGTTTAACCAACATTAAGGGGTGACGTTAAAAGCCAATTCTACATTAGTGATATGAACTTAAATTTGTTTTTTCATAGGAGATGTGTAAAATAAATAGAGAAAATCTAAGCAAGCAAGTAATTCCTCACACCAGTGGTTCTAAACCTATCTCAAGAAGAAGGCATGAGATAGTTGCGATATTAGTAAACATTACAACTTCTACTATTTTTTAAAGTTTACTATTTATTTGAACTTCTCTTTTTATTTAGTTTGTGAAAACTAGATAGCTACCTAGTTGTGGAAAAACATACATTAACTCAGAAAAGAAAGCATGAATCATTTGTAAATGATGCAGCAAATGATGTAGTGGTTAATTATACTATAATACAATATTTTTAAACATTTTCCTTCAATATTTAAAATTTTACCCTACAAAAAAAAGTTGAATTACATACAGCCAAAATCCGTATATAAGGCTCAAAATCCGTATATAACACTTGGTTACATACGGCTTACATACAGACAAAAATCCGTATATAAAATTGTCGTAGTTAGGTTATATACGAATATACATATATTACTTATATACAGATTTTTCATATGTAATTACATACGGAAAAATCCGGATATCAAATTCGTATGTAATTACATATGAAAAATCCGTATGTAATTTACATAAAAAAAATCCTTATATAACATGGTTTAAAAAAAAATTAGATAATCTCATATTTACATAACTAATTGTTTCATAAACTGATAGAAATCAAATAAAACTGTCAAATTATAAAAAATAATACTAAATATCTGCTAGTTTTTATTAAAACGTGATGTTTACAATTGGATGGTCTTGTCTCATTGTAACTAGATTGTTATCGGACATTATAGAAATTGAGGCAGAAGTAACTCACTATGCAATATATACTACTATACTATTGAGGCAAAAATTAGCCATGTTATATTCTACTTCAAATCAATATACTGTTTCACTGTCATCACTTATATTGTTAAGACTTTGATATCTTTCTTTATCGACTTTCACTTAAATACAAACGAGACAAAACAATTGATAAACAATATAGCAATAAGAACAATATAGCCTATCCAGGAGATCATTTTACACATGGAGGCCTTTGAGTGTGCTTCCAAGTACTTCTCAAGCAAATTATGAAATCTCCAGCAACAATATAAGTTGAAAGGATTAATAAGTTATTCTTGTGTTTAGTGCTATAATTAATTAAAACATTAAACAATGCTACAAAGTTCACTTGACAAAGAAGTTGAAAGGATCAATAAGTTACATAAGTCAAAACAAAGTTCACTTGACAAATAAGTCAAGTAAAACTTCTTGCAAAAGTATTACATCAAATATATCAAAACATCCTCTTCATAAAAAAAAAGGAAAGAAAATATCACAAATTATTTTTTAAAACTAAGAATGCTATAAAAATAAGAAATAAACAGATTGAAGCAAATATTAAAGAGAAAAGAAAATATTCTTAAAAAGAACTTAGATCAACACTTACCTATAAGTAATCATTGGGCATATCCTGCCTAGTATGTTGTGCCTGGCTAGTGGTGACACATTTCCACAGAGCATTAGACTTGAACAATTGCATCTAGTTGGTAGGTTATTAGAAAAATTTCTCAAGCAGTTGGAGTTCTTAGTTCAAAATTAAGAGTCCTTCCTCTGTAGGTAATCTGGATGCATAGAGGTTGGTAGCTATTTTGTTTTTCAAAATAGTCCTTGATTTATATATTTGAGTGAAAAGACTGATGAAATTTAATGATAGAATATAAATTCAAAACTTTCTATAAATTCAAAGACCAAAATAAAGATCTCTTCTTTTCAAAATTTAATTTAACAATATCAAAAAACTTAACAGGATCCTTAAACATTGATGCAAATAGAGCAACCCAAATATCAGATTATTCATGCACTTGCAATATTCAAAAGCAACCAGAAAAAGCATAAATTAAATTTAAAGTAATCTTCAAAAGCTTTATTCTTGAAATTTTTCATAACTTACAAGAGAATATGGTCTTGCAAATCCTCTGACAGCACTAATTGTTTCACAACCCTTCTTAACTATTTCTAGTTTTTCCTGCATCAAAACCAACTGGTTATGTAACATGGATCAAATTATATACATTATAGTTATATATACTACGTGTCAAATGATATGAAAGATGTTCAACCTACAAGCATCTCTGATTTTACATGATTTCAAATAATATTAAGTATCACAACAAGTCAAGATTACAATAATAATGACGATTTAGCACCTCATTTAGTATAAAAACATATCAAGTTTTAAATAGTTAATTTGAAAGAAAAAAAAGAAATAGTAACCAGCCCGTATGCCTCTCAGAGAGGTTTCAAAGTAGCTATGTTATACTTATTCATGACTATTAAATCAGCAGTGATTTGACATTGGAAACACAAAGTAAGATAAGAAAGAAGAGGGACAATAACTTGTGTAACTCCCATATAAGCCAATAAAGATGCAACAAGATTCCCATCACTCTAATTTCCAATGAAGTCAGGATAACCTTGTAACTCAACAGCAAACTGGCAACATCCTGTTGACATACTCAGCCATCAATATTAAATGGAAATGATACAAATCTAAATTAAGGTAAGAAATTGCTTACATCTGAATAACTACACTTAACAAAGAGCATGACATTCATTCAATTCAGTTGTGATTTAACTAGAAATTGTTATATGCCTATAGGAATAAATTGAAGTGAGTTTTACTCAAAAGCACAAGAAGTTTCTCCTAGTTACGTTGTTGGTAGAGTGAGCATAATAGGAGAGTGCGATACATGGGTTTGGGAGCAACTCCTACTAACTCATTTAAAAATACCAGACTTTGAATTTCAGATTTAAACCTTGTTTCATCTGTCACATAATCAACATCTTCTAATAAGTGGGAATATAAGTACACCAATTTAGAATCCCAAGTTGACCTTGGGTGCATTAAAAGCTTACATGATAATGAATGAAGGAAATATTCCTAATGAATTGGCCGCCTTCTTTAGTCGTTAACCATAAGTAAGTTATTAAACAATTTGAAACATTGTGTTTGATATACTTTAATTATAGCAATCCTTTATATTCTTAAGTGTCTATAAAGTACTTCATCTCTAATGTGGTGGAACTTAAAATATGATTTTAGTTCATTTTGTTTGTGTTTCTATTTTGTGTTGTTAAAATGAAATTCCACACACTTGCAAATTATGTCACTTATATGATATCATATGATTTAAAAAAAGTTGAGAAAGAGGCACAATAATAGAAAGAATGGTCAATATTGGAAGATATTTGAGATAATTTTTGAGTCTTATGTTTTTTATTTTTAATAAAATTTGTTTGTAAAACCATATATTTTTTTTATTGAAATTTTTAACAAAATAGGAATGATGTTTTGTCTTAAATTATGTAATTTATATTAATTATAGATTTTAAGAAGAAAAGTTAGGAATGTTACCCAACATAGATTAATATCAAAGATTTATTACAGAACATGCTAAAACTATTTTATACCAATGCACATTCTTAATGTCCCATGTCAACTCTGAAAAACTAGCTGTTTCATAGAGTCTTATGTTTTAATTCAAATAGGTTGAAAGCCCCTGGTCGAAACTTGATAAATTATGTCACTTATCAATTACTTAAAGAATAGATAAAGATTTAATGTTACGTAAAGTGCATTAAATATATCTTTACAATGAAATATAGACATATGAGACTTAAAGATAAAGTTTGAAGTGAAGTCTATCAACAAATAAAAAATGATTTGCAATGCCTATTTCATCAACTTTTTATTTAAATAAATCTTTCAAGTTGAAAAACAAAAGTCACCAAAAATCTCTTTTATCTTTTCTTTCATGCTTGATTTGGGTGTATTATTTTAAAGTGTAAATGACATTTATTTTTGTATTGTAGTTTTTTTATTAAGTGTTGGGAAGAAAATTTTATGAAATTCTATTTATCAATAAAAAAAAGTTTTAAAAAGACCAATTTACCCCTCTTTTCATCTCATGGTGGACATCTTATTTTTTGTAGTGATTATTGGATAAGTATATTAAGCAATAAATATGGTGGAAAAATTAGGAATTTTGACATTATTGCAGTGCAAGGAACGTGGAATATGAGACTTGTAAAAGAGATGCAAAATGCCTGGCATCTATAGTTTGGTCCTACAATGGCCGCAAAAGCATAAAGAGAAAGCTCCAAATAAATGGATGGAATATTTGGTCAATGCAATTAAAAAGTGGTATGCAGATCTTTTGTTCGCTTGCTTTTAATGCTAACCTTGTATAAGAACATGCAGAAAATATATGCTACTAGGGCTGTTCAAAAATGATTGAACTGTACTGTCCTGCAGTTAATTGTACTATATTATACTAAAAGTATCTGATCTACTTTTACTAACAGTTCAGTATACTATTTTATGGTTCAGTTTTTAAAAACTGAACTTATAACAGTTACAGTTCAGTTAACTGTGAGAACTGTATCTACTCTTACATCTTCTCTAGTTCCAGTTTCGTGTTGTCAAAAAAGCTTTATTTAATAATAAAATATTAATAAAAAC